>NC_135768.1:11751263-11888763 GCF_052425735.1 Oculina patagonica | reverse complement strand
GAGTAAATCAAGAATTAAGTTTTTGGTATTTTCTTATAATTTCTTACAATCGGCAGTCGATATATTTTAACAAATTAAAGCAAAAAGTCTTTCGCTTTTAGTTAATGGTCTTTGATGGTGTAAGTATTTATATTTCAGTGAGAGAAAATGTGCTCAAATAATACGAAACAATTTTAAGGCGCCTATTTTATATTAAAACGGTGTTTTTCTGAAAAGTTCATTCTTGATTTACTTGAAAACGCTCTTACAGATTTTTCTAAAATTTCGTCAACAGTTAGTCAATCTACTAAACTTTAACATATCAAAAAATAAACACCAAGTGTCAGTCTAGATTTCGAGAAAATCAAGCTTGTTTGAGAACAAAAGAAAACGTCAATCGTTGCTATGGTAACCGCTGTGACTAAGTGACGGGTAAAAAATTAAAATTTGGTCACATTTGATCATTATGGTGTATTTTGGCAAAAATCGAACATTGGCTTCCTAGGTAATTTTAATTTTCAAAACAACCACCCTTAGTCTAAAAAAACTACATCGAGCCTCCTTAAAGGAGGCTGCATATCTCCTGGTGTATACATCAAATAAAGTTAAGTCAACGAGATTTAACTAAAAAACACATTTTGTGAGGAAATATGCTTAACCAGTTTTGTATAAATTGAGACTAAATAGAAGATTTATATTTTAGATATGAGATTCAACGATCAACAGAAATTGGAAATTTCTAATCAAAATAAACGTGCTTTTGTAAGCATCCATTATATACAAGTTATTCAGTCATTTATTTTGCTATAGCGGCTTGGCCACTTCCTTGCAATACATGAATTGATATGAAACGGGTTCTGATGTCCAATTTGTATATATCGCGGAGTAAATGGTCACCGGAAAACAACCCGTGAATGTACTCTCTTGTTTGCGAAAAAACATCAAATGCCTAATTATAATAGTTATAGAAAAATGTTTTGGTCGAAACCTTTTTAATTGCATTACTTGTGTGGCCATAAATTTGAAAATGTTATAACTAAACGGAATTTGAGAGGACTGGTATTAGTACAATGCATCATGGGTCATTCAAGTGGAGCCCAATCTACCAGCCACGCGCGCGGTAAAACTGTTTTGTGTGCGTCTTTGTCGTGGCTGGTAAAATCTTATTTTATTCAATCGGGAGAAGAAATGAATATTTCATACGGAATTCCGACCACAAGTAACGGAAATTCATCGATCACCTACGAAAATCTGCTAATACTGCAGTTGTTCCATGACCTTAGCTACCAGTCCTCACCAAACTATGATCTTGTAAAAATGATTAAAAATTGTAAAGGCAAAACTGCGGATCACCTCGGTATTTTTTTTCTTTTTCTATCAAACGTAAACCAAGAGACTTCATTTGACGTAAAGAAAATTGTACTTAAATCAACTAACTTTCGTTCGTTTGCTTATTATCACTGTCTTGTGCATCTTGGTTGTCTGTCTCTCCCACTGTTTGTGGCTTGAGTTCGTCCTCACCTGCCTGTACTTCGTCTCCACTACCTTGTGCATGACTCGCAGGCTTCTTGTCATTACCTTGTTCATTATTTAGTTCTGTATCCTTACTATTTTGTTCATGTGTTTCTTCATCTGTTTGCCGACTCTTTTCGTTGAGTTGTTCTTCATTTTTCTGTTGCTTTTCTATTTCCTCTTGAGATCCTGATTCACCCTTTCCGCTTTCTTGTTCTTGTGTTTTAGGCAGGTCTTCTTCTTTCTGCTGCAATTGTAAATTATTTTCAGTGTTCCGCTCGTCATTTTTACTAACCGACGGTTCAATGTTTGCCAGTTCTTTCTCACTTGTTTCACTCAGATTTTCCTTTTTCAACTCCTTTACTGTTTCTTTCATTTCTTCTGTCTCTGAAGGACATTCCTTCTTGGTTTCTTCAGCGTTGATTTCCTTGTCCTTGCTTTTGTCAGAACAAACTTCTTCCATTCCTAAGCTTCCTTCCACAAATTCCAGAGCATTGCCCTTAACACTGCTTTCCCCATCACCGCTGGGATCTTGTTTCGCAGACGAATCATCCACAGACATTTTTCCTTCACTTTTTTCCATCATCGATGAAAGGTCTGTATCATTTGCAGTTGATTCATCAACGTCCGAAGTATCTTTAGCAGCGCTGACAGAAGTACTACTTAATTGTGCTGCATCTTGCACTTCATTCCTGCCTCCACTGCTGTCTGCTGAAAGATCTGTATTACTCGCTTCACAAGTGACCGCCGTGTTCTTATCAGCGCCGACAGAAGTACTAGGCAGTCGAGACGAATCTTGTAGTTCATTGGTTACCTCACTTTTGTCCATTACCATTGGGCGATCTGTATTACAGGTACTCGACGACCCTTCACAAGTGTCCAGAGTAGTTTCAACAACGCCATTGAATTCACGGGTTGCGTTTGATGAATCTTTTAGCTCAGAGCTTTCCTGATCTGTCTTAATGTTTTCATTGTACATGTTCACCACTGAGAGATCCGTCTTACTCGTCGACTCTTCGTATGGGTGCGGAGTATCTTTAACAACACTAGTTGAATCAACGTTCAAGTTTGACGCATCAATAAGCTCAGAGCTTTCCTTTTCTGTCCTATTGTTTTTATTTTCTCCATTCTGGGCGTCAAGCCCATCTGCCGCGGATCCTTGAGAATTTTTTCTTTCAGTCAAGTCATCTTCCTCAGCCTTTTCAAATTCACTGTCGCTGTCAGAGCTTTCCTCGTCAGAAATTTCTCCCAAAAAGCTCACTTCGTCGGGTTTCCGCTGACCACTGCCATTAAGTGACGTCATCGAAGGCGAGGCGTTGACATCATTTAACTGGTCAGCTGATGCCGCCTTTGATTTCTTAAACGCAATGGCAGTTTTTTCTGTAGATGGAATCACAAGTTAACATCAATTCTCAGTAAATGTAGCTGGTCTACTAAGGGACCACCTGTAAGCCAAGATGTAAACCCACCTCACATTGACCCACAACATAAATATAACGGTTGTTTTCACACGACTTTACCATACCATGTAGATACGATAGGCTATGAACTAGCTAATAACTCTGCAAATAGCATGACAAAATTGTTAATTTTTAAAAGTAGCTCGCACCTTCTCGCAGTGTAGCTCTAAACATTGAAGACGGCGAGGAGGTTACACTGTGATCGTTCTTTTTTTTTTTTGCAGCGGGAGAAAACAGAACACTTGATCGCAGGTTACGAGGAGGTGAGAAGAGGGAATCAAAGAATGTCATCTGAGCTTGTTAATTAAAATATTTGTCATAAAACAGTACACGTTGTTTCACGGCCACTGTGTCGTTCTTAGTTGACCCATGACAAATTGTCTCTGAGAAGACAAGGGAGGAGTCACCTAACACGAGTTGTGACTGGTCAGGTGATCTTACCTAACTGGATAAACTGGTTTGCGTAAAAGAGAATCGCACGGTAACAGAATTCATACTGTTCCTGAAAAGAAAAGAGAAAAGAAAACCACTAAGTATTAAGTCTAATGAAAGAAAAACAAGCAGGTACAATGAAGTTAAATTAAGTCTATGTTCTTGGACACGATCAAGATACCTTTTTCTGTACTGTAAACTTGCGGTGCTTCCTGAACGTTCTCACAAGTTTAGGAATGTTCACTAAAATAAAAGCATATCACAACATGATCATCTGAAGAGTCTGTGACAAAAACAGGCAACGCAACGGTGACACAAAATACAAACACACACAAACGTGACTCTGATAATGTAGCAAAACAGTAGCTGGTAATATCCAGTGTAATTCTACACCTACCAATATTCCCGGTACCGGTAAGTTCACGGATTGCAGTGTAAATAATACAGAAGGTTCCTGCACGACCAACGCCCGCACTGGAACAAAGCACATGAGAATTATCACATCATACAAACCAGGAAAAACTGGAAACTAGTTTGAAAATCTTGAACATGGATACTTAAGTACTCAAACACCTGATTGACTAAAGCATGCTTTGCGGTAATTTGAAACAAACAAGTAAAACAAATTCAGAAAGAAAAAACACGAAAGGAAGAATTAATTTAGAAATTCACTTTACCGCATCACAGCTCTTTTCTCCTTTTTTTATCCAGATTAAGCTTGATGCTATATTCCTTTTTGGTATTTTTCCCAATAAAGTGCTACAATTTTTTTTTTTGTATTTTACGAAAAGAACGTCCAATATTCCAAGGGCCCTCCTTAGAGGACCATACACACGCTTACCTGCAGTGCACCACAAGGGGCCTCTGAGCGTCAGGGTCCTTTTCCTTGTGGTGATTTCGCACCTCTGACAAAAACGTCAGAAGGTCGGAAGGCGAATGAGGAACTCCACTAAAAGGAAAATAAACAGAGATTTTGAGTCACGAGGTGAGAATCTATTAAGTTACGTGTTTTATAACCAATAGATCACGTGACTTACTGATCAGGCCAACCAATGAACTGTAAGTGTGACACAACAAGCACTTCATCACTCTAAAATGACAAAAAATAAAAAATGCATCACTTCATTTTAAGAACGTGGTTGAATCCATTTGCCGGGAGTGTATCAACGCATGAAAAATCAAACAATGCTTTATACAATAGTTCTCCGCCCTTCTGATTGGTTGCAATCAACATGGGATTGAATTAACAAGCATACATAACAAAGAACAAACAAAACGAGGTCTTTGTTTCTGTTTCCCAAACTGGAGACCAACTTACTTAGGTCACAAATCATCGACCTTCGAGTATAGAATATTCAGTTGTAAATGACTATCGTTTGCTTTTGTTTCAAAGTAAAGTTTGGTTCAGACGTTTTCATTTATCAATAAGTTAAATGAGTTAATGTTTGATTTGCAAGAAAAAGAACTTGTAAAAAATATTTATGAAAGTTTTAAACCTGGCCTTGTTTTGAACAAGAGGCAAAAGACCACTCGGAAATGAGCCATAACTCTAATTAACCCTTTTCTCGTTTTTATTTTTATTTTTTTCACCTCTGCATGCTGCACGTGCATGATGCGCTCGATCCAGGACTGACAGTGAGTCAAGCTTCTCATGTGAACCCTGATTTCTCCATAAACAACCGTGTGTCCCTCGTCTATGGGCCAGTACTGATGGCACTTAAGCTGAAACATAACACAGCACATATTAATAATGATCCTTTGACTCGGCCAATACTTTGTCTTTCTGCTGTGCTCAACTCAGCTTCAGTAAGGTTCAAGATCAGAAGCAACACTAGCACACTACAATTACAACTCTAAATCTGCTCAAGGATGGATAACGGATGATAACAAACTCACTGACGTTTCCCTGATAAAATAAAATTCTTGAAGTTTAGGGAAAAGTAAGAAAAATTATATTTTGAATCGGGGAAATTGACATTTTGAAGAAGAGCCAGGTAAAATCAGGAAAAAACTGTTGTTTTAATACCACTGATGGCTGGGAGAAACATTTCAGGTCAATGGGGTCTCAGCGCTGCGTTTTCAGCCGAAGCACAGGCTGGATGCCGCCACTATATCTGACATTTTGTATTAACTTGGTCAGGGAATTTTTTTTTTCATGACCATCTCTCGATCCGTGACAACCCTGTGATAATCACGTGTTAAGCATGCACACAACGGCGCTTGTTCTATCACAACAAAGAGCAATCGACTGTTTAGCTGCACATGTCTGTGTCATCAAGTTAATAGCAAGATATGTAAAAGAGAAAAAGATGAAACTTAGGTTTTTGCTAACACCACAGCTAGGGAGTGGTACGAGTTTCAATCGTCTTCATATATGGTTTCTTTCTATTTTTACTGCACTTACGCGATTTCCTTCTACTTCCTTAGTAAGCATCACAATCACTGGAGATTTTCGTTCCCAGACCATCAACCAAAAGTCACCCAAGGTAGCAGCGATGGGGCCCTGGGTAAGAATGTAATCTGGAGATAGGGGTGTCACGTTCTGTAAAGAGAAACAGAATAATTGGTAAGCATCATATATTACGGATCCCTCACTGTTCCAGTACGATTTCTTCGGGTAATCCAATATCTAATGGCACATGATGGATATGCAACAGCAATGTTCAACTCCGCGGATTCTAACACCTTAAAGTGGTTCTCGTTCTCCAAAAACTCAAGAGTGTCAATATTTTTACACTGCTAGTTCACAGAAGATGGCTTTGGAAATGTTGCAAAAATTAAGGCTTACTATCGGATGAAGTCTGCAAAATTGCAGGTTTTTCCTACTGTTCTCAAACTATTTTATTACTTTTCTAGACTTATAGGGATGTGTGAAATTCGGCCGGGTCAAGAAATTAGAGTAGCTGGCCCAGATACCCTTTTGACTATATAAACACAGAATAATTAATATTCCCGACAGTTAATGGAAAAGCACTTCACAGTACAAAAACAATCCTGCAAGAGAGTCTTTTGCGATACCTTGATAATGTTAGCATTGATGTAGTCTCCGCCTTCCTTAGTATTAAGCGTCACTCTTGTGTGGTCCCCTATAAAAAGAAAAAAAAATGCTTTTAAATTTTATGAAAATGTTTAAGTAGAGGGCAAAACTGCATGCACTTGTTCCGCGGGCTCTCTGAGGACGCCAAGTTGTCAAAGAAAAATAGAAGACACTGTGTTAAAATAAGTCCTCCTTTAACAGAAACTACAAAAATCTATCTCAGATAAACTAGCGTCGTGTGAACAGTTGACAAGTGCTGTTTTTCCCAAAGAAATCATGGTTCTTATTGTCCAATCAGAACTAGCCAGTGAACTCCAAAAGGTTGTAACGTCAGCGTGACGTTATCAGTATACGTCATGTTGCCTAGCAACATTCCATGCAGCCAAATTGAAAAACAGCGGGCTCACTCATAGTTTTAACAGAAAAATGACCTTGTTCCCTCGACAAAGTAACACTACATTCTAAAATGAGATCAAAAGGTAATGAAAGCATGCAGTAGCTGAGGTATAAGAGTTGTTTCAACGCTCATTGACTATCACCAGTGCACGGGGAAAGCAAATGGATTATAGGGGAGTGGTGGTATCATCTACTTGGCAAATAACACAACAGATTCCGTTTATAAAAATTTGAGCAGTTCAGTTTCAAAGAGAGTACACAAGAGTCGAAGAGAGTTTCTGACAGTTGGAGATCAATGAAGAGCAAGATATTGAAGTCTCGCTAGAACATGACTTAATAAAGAAATTTGATTTGATAGTTACAAGGCGAGATGTCTCTGTATCTGTTCTTGGATGGATTGAGAATGGCTGCTTGAGTGGAGAAAATGGCAGAATCACTTTCCTGCATCCTTTCTAGTACCTATACACAAAGAGAGGAAAGAGAAAATGATCAACAAAGAAGTATAACTGTTTTGGCACAAAGCAGAACTGTTTGATTCAAATATTGCAAGAATAATCATGAAAACAAGGTCCTAGTTGTTCGAAGTCCAGTCTGAATATAAGATGGGAGGGATGAAGCAAATTATTGTATTTTTTTCAACTTAAAGACTATCTATCACCTACCTTCCACTCATGAATGAATCCATTGTAGGGCGCATTTTCTCGTTTCTGCTCCAAGCTCACGACCAGAGCATCAAACGTCTCCACAGTGTGTGACAACTTCTGAATATACTCTTCCTCACTCAGACACTGGTTGTTCTCGTCTTGACCAATGCTGGACTGCTGTGTCTCGTAGTAATGGCCACACTGCCGGTGTAAAGAGGGTTTGTTTGGGTCTACAACTGTCTTTGTATCAGGAGGCTTTAGAGGCAGCTGACCCAGTTCTGGCATTTTTCCTGGCTCGTACAAGTATTTTGTCTTGGGAGGAAGAGGAGGCACAGAATTCTTTTGAAGTTCTTTGATCTTTTGGATTTGTTCTTCGACTTCTCGAAGCCTGCGTTTCTCTTTTTCCTTCTCTTTTTCCTCCTCTGCAGAATGTTCTGTTTCTTGAGGTTTTATTTCTGGTTTACTATCATTTGAAGATGACAAGTCAGTAGCAGTTTTTGCTTCTACTTTCTGTTCTATGCTACTGGAAGACTCATTCTCTGTTTTGGCTTCTATTTCCTGAGATACACTTCCCTTTTCTGTCGAGCTATTTTTCGTTTCTTTCCACTTCTGTTGTGATTAAAGCACTGTTAATGCCACCCCCAGATTCCTTCTTTTCTTCTGCACTTTCATCTCCAACTAGCTCTTTTCCCGAGTTTTCTTGAGCACCAGGCTCAAAATGGCCAGCTGGCTTAGAGTCACTAGCATTTCCATGAGCATGTTTGCCTTTCTCGGAGATTTCAGTAATCTGTTTTTTGGCCAAGTCACTGAAGACTTGCTCCATGTCAAGTTTGCCATGGGTTTGATCTGAAAAGCCACTACCCCAAGAGGCGCTAAAACCGCTAGAACTTTGAGGTGATGCCGAACTGGGGTCTTTTTCATCCTTTTTGATAGGATCCTGATGATCTTCCTTTACATGATCCTTGTCATGGCGTTCCTCGTGGCTCTCATGTTCCTTCAGCTTCTGCTCCATCTCAGCCAACTTTGACTGTTGCTGCAGCACCTGCTGGAACAGCTGAGCAAGGTGACCCTGATCTGAGTCATGCTGCTGTTGTTGCTGCTGATGCCTCAGCAACTCCTGCTGTTGTAAAATAAGCTGTTGTTGCTGAAGAAGCATCTGCGTCTGAAGCTGCTGCATCTGCTGTTGTTGATTGAGCTGTGCTTGAGCTACAGATACTGAGTAACTTGTTGCATATGCAGACGATGGCACGCTTGTTGGGCTAGGTCTAACACCTTGAACCAGAGGAGGTGCTGATGGAGTAGACCCTTGACTAAAGGTGTATGGTTGGTTGGCTGATGGGGACGGTGGGGGTTCATTGACACCCCCACTGTAGGGAGGATAGGAGGACACTCGACCTCTTCTTTGTCCTGGGTATTGACTTTGGTTGCTATTATCAGATGAATCCTGTCGAGAAATGCCTGGTGGATAAATTGCCTGTTCTCTACGAGGATGTTCTTGTGGAGGTTGTTGGGCTGTTAGCGTTGGTGACCATCCCTGATCTACCGGTGTCTGCTTGTAAGGCTGTGATTGCTGAGGACTTTGCTTTCCTCCAAAACCTTGTTGTTGTTGTTGTTGTTTAACATCTTGACTTGGAAATGACTGGCTACTCAACGGAGCTCCAGCAGAAGGTAAAGGTTGTGATGCTTGAGGGTAAGGCCAACTCGTTGATGAAGATGGAAAAGTGCTTTGTTGATGAGGAAAACCTCGGACCTTGTAGACCAGATTGTTGAGATGGAAAACCTTCTTTAGGTGGCTGTGAACGCTGTTTGTCTCCTTGAAAGGGGTAATCTGGTTGAACTGACTTGCTACTGGGCTGCAATGGCTGTTGTCCAGGACTGTAGCCCGTATATGATTGTTGAGGAGAATAGCCTGGCCTGGGTGGCTTTGGAGGAGGGTTAGCCATTTGTTGTTCCCAAGGTGCTCCCGACAACTGACTAATCTGAGATTGACCTTGGGGAGGAATTTCGGGCACCTTACCAACATGCTGGGGCTTCAATGGCCCTTGGGACATTTGTAAATTCTGCGATGTTTGTCCTGGTTGAGGTGACTGCTGCGGATGAAGATCTTTTGAAATCTGTTGGTCCTGCAGGGGTTGTCTAGACTGATGGGTCTGCAAATACTGTGGTTGTTGCTGAGGCTTCTGGAGTTGCAGAGGTTGTAACGGCTGCTGGAAATTCTGTTGAGGCTGCAATGGTTGTGGCAATTGCTGGGACTGGCCTTTCGGTGGAAGAGGTGATTGGAACTGATGTGGCTGTTGTATGGGTGCATTGAGCTGTTGAATTTGTTGTTGGGGGAACTGCTGCTGTGGTGGCTGTTTGAACTGTTGCATGGGCTGTTGAAATTGCTGTGGAGGCTGTGATGGTTGTTGGAGCTGCTGTTGTTGTGGTTGCTGTTGGAACTGTGAAGGATGTTTGGATGTCGGAGGTGGTTGAGGCTGCAATGGGTGCTGAATTTGTGACTGTCCTCCTGGTGACAATTTCCTGGGCTGAAAGGGCTGTTGAAGTTGTTGTTGGCTGGGTATAGGCTGTTGGTACTGTTGTTGGGTAGGTGGCGGTTGTGGTTGTTGTTGTTGTCTCTGGTACGGCTGCTGTGATTGTTGGAACTGTTGCTGAGGCTGCAGTGGTTGCTGAGGTTGCAACCGTTGCTGGGGTTGCAATGGTTGCTGAGGTTGCAATGGTTGCAACGGTTGTTGAGGCTGCAGTTGTTGCTGGGGTTGCAACAATTGCTGAGGTTGCAATGGTTGCTGGGGTTGCAACGGTTGTTGAGGCTGCAGTTGTTGCTGGGGTTGCAACGGTTGCTGAGGCTGCAGTTGTTGCTGGGGTTGCAACGGTTGCTGAGGCTGCAAGGTTGTTGAGGTTGCAACGGTTGCTGGGGTTGCAAAGGTTGTTGTGGATGCAGAGGGTGTTGAGCAAACTTAGGAAACTGGAATGGTTGGCTTTGCCAGACTCGTGGAGGCTGCTGACTAGGTACAGACTGAGGAGTTTGTGACATTGGACTTGATGGAATTGGCTGTGGGTACCTCTGGGGTGACCCAGCCTGACCAGGATGCTGAGGTTGGGATGTCGGAAGTGGTCCTCTTGGAGACTGAAACTGTTGTTGAGGAGTAAATGTCTGTGGCAAACGACCACCAGTTTGTTGTTGTGATGTTGCAGGATGCTGTCCACGTGGCCAGTCTTGTTGAGGTTGAATTGGTGGCTGCTGTGTTCTACTTAATTGTGATCCAGGAATAAATTTAGCTTGATCATATGATGGTAATCCTTGAACACCATCAGGGCCTGGCACCTGACCAGCAGCAAAGGGTGGACGAGGTTGCTGACCAAGCGGTGGTGTCACTTGGACAGGACCTCCTGAAAGGCCAGGCTGAAATCCTGGTTGACTTCCCTGTGGTAAGGAAGGTCCGACAGGTACAGGGTATGACATCCTTGGTGTAGAATGAATTAGGTGCTCAGCAGGTAAAGGGCCTCTAGGACCCACTTGAGAGAATGGAACTGCGGGTCTGGGTTGCATGGAAGGACGCACAGGAGGTCCAGTCACTTGAGAAGCTGGTGGTTGAGGGACCCTTTGATCCGGAAAGATGTATCGAGGTCCAGAATCAGGAAAGGTCTGTGGCGGAACACCAGAGGCAGGTTGGGGAGTCTGTACTCTTGGGTCACCTGGTGGGGCAGGTGCCCTGCTAGGACCTCCTGGTGCTCCAGACGGGTAGAACCTTCCATCAGTTGAATGTGGAGGAGTTGGTCCCGGAAATGTACCTGGTGGGAGTACTCCACCGGGGATTCTTGGATGGAAAGGAACTCCTTGTGGCATAACATTGGGATTTCCAGGTCTTACGCCAGGGTTAAGTATCATTGGTCCTCCAGGGTACTGGCTGGCTGGGGAACCTGGCACAGAGGAAGCAGGTGGACGAACAAGGTGGTCTGGTTTGGCAGCCTCAGGACGAACAGGCGGTGGTTTGGCTTTCTCTGAAACAACGACAATACATCATTTTATTTACTAAGAGTAATTTCTTGTACCAATGCACAATCAGAAAGTCAAAAGGAAACAATTTTTTGACGTAAGGACTCAAAGAGATTATATGCTTTGTACTAATCAAACGTTTTTGGAAAAGTATCAGTTGGCTCAGCGAAGTAACAAGTCATTTCCTGTGACAACAGGTTGGAGCTAGGTATATCTTTTCTAATTACAGAAACCATCATTGACAAAAAGGTAGTATGACAGATTTATTTAACCTACTCTGACAAAATATAATGCAAAGATAATTAATCAAAATAGTTATGGTATACACATAGCATGTATGTACATGGAGTTGTTTCTTAGGACAAAGGACTTGAAGACAATACTGCACATTAACTAATTGAAGTTCACCTTTGGCCTTTTTCTCTTTTTCCTCGATTTTAGCCATTTCCTTCTTTCGATTTTCGTAAAATACTTTGACCTTCTCTTCTAATTTCAAGACAGTTTTCTCCAGCCCCTGGTAGAACCGCAGTCCACGACTAATCCAAGCAGAAAAATACATGTCAAAACTAATTACAGTGGTGAAGATCCTTGAATTTAAAAATTGCAATCAAACAACACAATCTCATCTGGTAAATAACATTACAGTATAATGTACTAAGCACCATAAACAGTCTTGTGAACAAGAGTCAAGTACGATATCTAAGATCCTTTAAAACATAGCGACTCTCAAGGTATTATCCCATTATCGCACTTGGCAGACTAGGCTGTCTCATGAATTAAAAGGCACAAGACTCTACGCAAGTACAGTTGCATTCTAATAGTTTCCCCCTAAGCTTTCAAGTTACTGGACTGCATAATACATGTTAAAGTATGGTAATTTGTTGTTTTCGTCTCTCGAATACATTAACTAATTACTTATTAATACAAATCACAGCTGAAATCAGTTTCTACCTTAGTTTTTCTTTCAGTTCCAAAAATGTGTCATGGGACAGAACAAATGACTGCACTGCATCATCTCGCCTGCAAGAAGAAAAACACTCACTCAGCAAAGGTAAATTAAATTAATCTCCAAATTTCCTTAACCTATGGACTCAAAAGTGTCCAGATTTGAGAACTAGCTGAGGTCACTGTGTTGTGTTGTTGAGCAATACACTACCTCTCCCATAAAATGTTATAGGTACATGTATTGGAAATTTATCTTTTTGACCAGGGCAACATGACAAAATACGTTTTGGCTTTAGACTAGCCATTCATCAAGTGGTAGTAGCAATACCCTAGTCTCTTTATGTTATATAAATTGGGATACGCTCTGATATTGTCGGTCACTTTTAGTTTGAGTTCCCATATCACAGGAATGTAGACTCTGATGATCTAAGAATGGTCCACTACTTGTACCTTGACCAAAACCTGAATTCTCTAAAGGCAAAATAAAGGAAATGTATGAAACACATGCAACGTAAGAAGCATTCAGTGTTACCTTTGTGCTGTTTCTTTCACTGCCTGTCTTGTGGGTGCATATTTTGCATTTGCTTCAGTCAGTGCCCTGGGAAAATTTTCAAAATGTACTATTAACATGATAGCAGTTCAGTAAAGCAATGTCAAAAGCCTCACAGCAAAGACTGAAGTCCCATTTTGCCATCATAATAGGGTGTATAATAACACATGTTAGTAGAAACTCAGCTGTGTTCTATTGGAAATCCGCGAATCGGATTGGTTCTCCCACTGTTTTCTATTCGCCGATAGAAAACAGTCGCGTGCGTGCGTGCTCTTAGCGTAATTTTCTTTATTTCGTCTTCAAAGTGCACAATATTTAGGTTTTGTGCTGCATCCTTTAGAGTTTCTACTAAAACAATTAGATCTCCCTCGTTTTCTATGAGCGATAGTCAAGAAAACCGGGCTCGTAGTCAATTGTTAAATAGACTCACTTTAAAATCTTAGGCTGAGCATCCAGATTGGCTTGTATCAGAGCACAGGTGCCATCATGCTTCTTTAGCTGCTCTTCAAAGAAAACCTGACAGAGAATCATGTTAAAAACATTTTTATAAAAGATGATCTGATGAGCATTTTCAATAGCATATACAATATGCAAGGATTCTTCAGTTAACTGTTATCAATGGAGAGTTTTTTTCTATGTGATCAACTACTATCAACTACTATTTTGGAATGAATCAGCTTTGCTTGTATAAAACGAGATTTAGGAGGCTCCATGTAGTTTTTTAACCGAGGGTGGTTATTTGGAAAAAAAATAATCTAGGAAGCCAAGTTCGATTTTGCCAAAATACACCATAATGATCAAAATGACCAAATTTTAATTTTTTACCCATCACTTGTCACAAAGTACCATAGCACCATTGACGTTTTCTTTTTTCTCAAACAAGCTTTGTTTTCTCATCTAGATGACTCTTGGTATTCATTAATTAATTTTTTTGATATGTTCAAGTATAGTGATGCTCCTGTACACAAATTAGAAAAATCTGTAAGAGCATTTTAGAGTAATCAGAATGAAGTTTTTGGTATTTTCTTATAATTTCTATTTTCCTTCTAATTTTCTATTGTGTTGGCAAAATCGAACATTGGCTTCCTAGATAATTTTAATTTTTAAACAACCACCCTTCGGATAAAAACACATCGAGCCTCCTTAAGTTAAATCATCATTAACAGAGTCAGTACCAATCCACTCTCTTTGAGTAATGTTCACCTATGCACCTCAAAACGTTATTATTTGTACCCTGGACAGTCACTTAGATCATGTTTTCATGCCGTGCAATAATAATTACCATCTTGCTCCCTTCTTCCCTTGTTACAAGCTGTTGTGTGATGTCATCGTCTGCCAGCTAAGAGTAATATTAAAGGTAATATACAGTAGTTAACAATGACGTATAAATAAGTGACCTTCATATTGAAGTAAGAGTACGAGATTGAGTACTAGTACGACTTTTCAAACTTTTCAAACCTGGTGCTCATGCTTTTGATCGTCACATTTTACACCAATCTTGTTCCGATAGTCTTCTTTTTTACCGCTCAGCAACAGAAAAATAGTGAGGGATCTGGAGAGTTACCTACGTTGAAATTCGAAAGTCGTACTTGTAGTCCATCTCGTACTCGTACTCCGATCTGAAGGTCCCTGTTAATTTGTTCACAAAAAGTACAACAGACCCAGGACCTTGAAATCCAGGTTCAAAATCTGGCTGGGGACAGACTGTAATGTTAGTAACTGTGTATAAATGGTTATGGGTACCAGAAAATTGATGGCCAACAGGAGAAAATATTGGAGCACAAACTGCGATGGACACGCAACTGTATCCAGTAGGAAAATGTAATACACACATTACGTTAGCTTCAAGTAACTGATTCCTAAAGTTAAAAAACTGGCCTGAAAACCTCTACTTACTTCATTTGCACATCTAGACAAGCTGTACTGAATGCTTTATTATTTTTAAGTCCCTAGTAGGAGGTTTACCTGCTTCCTTAAGTCTGCCTCAAGTTGTTTCCTCTGAGATTTCATTTGGTCCACCTTAGACTGGAATCACAAAATATAATTTACAAATAAATAACAGACTTTTCAGTGATGTGCATACTGACAAATAAATAATGCTCTTAGGTGAAGTTAAACATCATCAACTAAAAGGTACAAACTATTCGATCTATAATCATTTTAACTTAACACTGGGGTTTATAGATGATAATAATGATAATTACAAAATGCAAAGATGATAAAGAGAAATCACTCAAAACTTACAATGAGATCTCTAAGACGCTGAACTGCTCCATCATCAATGGGAGCTGAAACAAAGTAATATGCATTTATTTTATTAATAGACTAAATACATATACCATGTACATACAATAATAGCTTACACATGCCAAAAAGTGCAATGAGATGATGACTTCATTCTTTGACAGCATGTGTGCCTTTCTGTACCTGCCCTATTCCTAGGTAGTCCCTACCTCTTGGTGCTTTTCTTTTGCAAAATCAAACATTTTTTCCCTATTTCTTCTAAAGCTTGTCCGCTTGGGAATCCTACATCCTGCCCTGTTTATCCCCATCTCCCACAGAGTATCTGTCCTACAGATCTACTCCTGGGTCCCATTTACAGCTTTCAGTTGTCACTTAATAGACAACCACTAAAACGCATGCTGAAGCCTATTAGAAAACATGGATCAAAAAATTTGTTTGTCCAAGCGATCACACACAACAAAACAAGGAGCTTTGGAGCTATTGATGAGCTTACTGTCTATGATGTTTAGAGATGGTAAAGCAGCTATCAGTCCTTCTGAGGGTCCTATTAATAAATCCAAGTTATGTTTGTGCTCTTTGAACACCTTCAACAGCTCGGTGTTTGTCTGTGTCTAGGAGAAATACATCAGCAGTTAACTACATAGTAACCAGGGCAAACAGACAGTAGGTTCCTTTAATAAAGGACGTAAGTAAAATATTCATTTGTTAATTATTATGATTACAGAGTTATGTCAACATCTATACTGCATTCATTCTATATATCTACCATAAATGATCTAATAAATGCCCACTTAGTTAGAGTTTATAAAGTGAAATAAACACCTCTCTCAAACAAATGTCTCCTATCTATTTGAACACCCCCTTCTAGGGCCCCCAAAATTTAATAGATGCCCCGGGCGTTAATTACACTGTAGATCATTTACATCGTATACAAATTCTTCAAAGGGCAGCACTAATACTTGTGCATTTTATACTCCCAAAACCTGAGTGTTTTGTGATAATGATAATAGTAATAATAATAATTAATACCCCCACCCCCCTGTAATTAAATAACTGAAAATTAAAGGTTCACTTAAAAGTGCTTTTGACTTACTGCCTTTTTGTGTGATTCCTGGCATTGCTCAAGATCTCTCTCAAACTCCTTCCTCTCTGGGGGTGGGGTCATTGGGCCAGCAAGTTCCTGTGAAAACAAGTCATTCACAGCTGTTCTTCTTTCTGCTTATTAATATTATATAAAAAATAACATTTATATTTAATCAGTTTATTACAAATCAAACCAACCCCTAGCTCCTTTTCTTTTTGTTTGTCTTCCTCCAGCATTTTAGCAAGAGATGTTAACATATCTTCCACCTTGGATCCAACTTTTGTCAGTTCTACAAATCAAAAAGACAAACTTATTAAATAGATTTAGCCAAGCCTAAAAGCGGAGCTCCCCAGTAATTCACTTTGCCTTTGTTTAAATATCTGAAGTCACTAACCATTGAGAGTAAAAAAATTTGGACTCAGCCTGCAATCCAACAGAAAACCATTTTCCAGTCAGCAGTCAACTTTTAAAAAACACTTCTCCTTGAGAGTTATACACCTGTCCTGAGCCCACAATATGGTCATGTGATACTGGTCAGCGGACACCTGGTATTGAACGCTGTCAATTGTCCATAACATGGATGCCCAGTATCAAAGAGGTTAGGGTTAATCTATTTCTGAAATGGGTGAGGTACATACGGATGGACGTACGTATGGGCCTGCGAGCCATGCCGCTAGCCATGATGAGCATGAAAACTCAAGTTCATGGTTTTCCTATTTCTGTGGATTTTCTATGGTTATGGGGCTCCACTCTGCGGCCCTTTGGGCCGCTGAGGAGCTCCCCTATTAACTTCAACATTATTTGCTAGTTATAATGAATAATGTTAAATAAATATGTAATCAAGGCTGTGAGCATCGTTGCCACAGAACTCTTTGGGAAAGTTTGTATTAATTAAAACCTCTTTGTGTTACCTCTTGACAAAAAAAATTTAAGTCATAATAAAAACACTTATTAATTGTACCTTCTATATTACTTTCAACATCTTTCAAAGAATTTTCCTCCTTTTTAAGAGAATCACCCTTTTGCTTGACAACAGCTACAAAAGAAACAAATAATATATAAATACATTACTACACACACGACAATAGTCTTTCAAAGTAAATAAAATAATAAGGATCAGTGTTGGCATCTAACCTGGAAGGATGTCATATCCTTCAGGTTCCAGTAAATCATCAATGTGTAGATCTCCTAGGGCTTTGCTGGAAGAACAAAAAGTATACAGTCATGTGCTTATACAAAACAAGAAAGAAGTAATTTAAGATGGTTTCCACTGAATATTGAGCAATAAAGGTAATAAGTAGAAACTCAACCGTGTTCTATTGAAAATACACAAATCTGATTGGTTCTCCCACTGTTTTCTATTTGCTCATAGAAAATTCAGGCTCGTAGTCTAATTGTTAAATATAAAATTGTCATAAAGAACTCATAGCAAGGGCACAGTTTAAATACAGTTGAGAAGAACCTATTAAAATTTTAGCTCTCAAGCCGACCCCACACAAGAAAAATAAATTTGAAGCTCTCCACGGTTTAGTTAGAATGGACATTTCATGTCAGTTCAAAACAAAACAACATGGGTTTTAAGCCTTTCTTTTTAAAATTCTTAAGAATGCTTTAGAATTTAATAGCAGGGTCAATTAGAGAAATGAATTACAATCATGATATGTTTCAAACAGTACACAATTTATTGCTCAAACCTCAAGCAGAATCCATCTAAAACTAATTATATAATAACCTGAATTCTACGCGCATTTTAATTGGTTCTTACTTATGATCTATCAGAGTACAGACACATGGATGATGTCACGCGGTGGTGTGACTCGCGCGCGTGATCAGAGTTCATAGTCCAAATCAGAGTTGTCGGCAAAGTTTTTCAAACTTGCGGGGCCACTTGTAACAAAGCAAAAAAGTTCAGCTTAATTACAAATCTTCAGTGAGAAACAATACGCCAAGCATCGTTCACCTTTCGAAGCATTTAACTGGGCGAAACAAGCTTGAAGAAGACAGTGAATTATTCGAGAAATTATCCGAAATCTGTATCAAAGTTTGACACAAACGATGTTGTACAGTTGGACAACGCCACGGAAAACAAACGAATTGCGGTTGAACGCTTCGGTTAATGCTTACAGATTTGAACAACTTTCCAAATCGGAATAAAGGTTAGTTTTTTCATTGACTTTCAATTGACCATTTTTCTGTTTATTCAATCGGATTAACAATGCTTCGTATTAACGAAAAATTAATAGTGAAATCAAAACAACTTAGCTCATCGGTACGGCAGCATTGCTCACACAGAAGTGTGCTGAAGTCTTGTGTTATTATATAAAACAAATAGATTTCATTTTGCCGTGCGTCTGTTCAGTAATAGATCACAGAAGACGTCAAAATGTGGTATGAACATCAGTGACCCACTCGGCTAGCGCCTCGTGGGCCACTTCTCTGTTCATATTAAGCTTTAAGGCCAAACATCACACCTCCTGGCCAAGCAGAAGACACCTAATGTATCCACCCCGATTAATGTTAATGTTTTAGAAAGGGAATTATCCCTACATCCCGATCGTAATTTTGTTACTAGTTTAATTAATGGTTTACGCTATGGCACACATGTCGGCTATACCGGTCCTGAAAAATCCCGGGTATCCCGTAATCTCATTTCCGCTAACCAGCACCCTGAGGTGGTTTCTTCAAATCTTTCTAAGGAGATTAACCTTGGGCGGGTAGCGGGCCCTTTCAACTCCCCACCCCTCCCTAACCTCCAATGTCACCCGGTGGGTGTGGTGCCTAAAAAACATTCCTCTGAATGGCGTACTATCTATCACCTTTCTTATCCCGAGGGCGACAGCATTAACGACCATATCCCCAAGGATCCCTACAGCCTCCAATATGTTCGGGTAGACGATGCTATTCGCATCCTTAAGTCCCTGGGCCCGGGTTCTTTCATGGCAAAAACCGATCTAAAATCAGCATTTCGCCTGATCCCTGTCCACCCCGATCATTGGCACCTGTTAGGCATTTATTGGCAGAGCCAATACTACATCGACTTATACCTCCCCTTTGGGCTTCGCAGTGCTCCGTTTCTCTTTAACCAATTGTCTGAGGGTCTGGAGTGGATCTTAAAACATAACTATGGTTTAAAAAACGTCATTCACATTTTAGATTACTTTTTTATTGCCGAGCCATCCCGGGTACAATGTTTGTCCAGCTTCGCTACCCTATTACGCCTTTTTATGTCGGTTCAAGCCCCCGCTGTCGCGTCCAAGACCCTGGGCCCCTCCCAAGTTCTAGAATTCATGGGTATTGAGCTTGACAGCACTCTTATGGAGGCCCGTCTCCCCGAAGATAAGCTTCTCCGCGCCCGGAAATTGTTAAATTCTTTCGATAGTCGCCGCTCTGTGCGCTTGATTGAGCTCCAATCACTCATTGGAACCCTTCAATTCGCCTGCAAAGCGGTTGTCCCAGGGCGAACTTTCTTGCAACGTATAATAGATCTTACTAGGGGTGTGCACAACCGTTTTCATCATATTCGTCTAACAAGGAATTCTTCAAGGACCTTATTATGTGGAAAGCCTTCCTTGCGGGATGGAATGGTCGCTCTTTTTTCTTAGACTCCACAGTCACCCCGTCCCCAGACATGAACTTATATACCGATGCTTCGGGTACTGTTGGCTTTGGGGGATATTTCAATGGGAAATGGTTCCAAGGAAAGTGGCTCCCCCATATGCAACTTAACAAGGACCGGGGCATAAGCATCGAATGGCAGGAACTTTTCCCCATAGTCGTGGCATGCGCGATATGGTTCCCATATTTTTCCGGGAAGCGGATTCAGTTCTGGTGCGACAACGAATCAGTCGTTGCCATTTTGAACTCGGGTCGCTCCAAAGCCCCCCGGATCATGGACCTTCTTCGGTTCCTTGTCCTTATATCTATGAAGCACAACTTCTATGTCAGGGCCCGCCATGTCCCAGGGGTCTCCAATGAGATTGCTGATGCTCTCTCACGTTTTCAGGTCTCTCGTTTCCGGGCAGCAGCTCCAACAGCCGAGCACACCCCCTGCACCATCCCGCCTTCGCTCATGACCCTTTAAAAGACGAAGTCATGTTGTATGCGAACTGGGGCCTGGCATGGACTACTAACCGTACGTACGCCTCTGGGGAAAGACACTTTCTTCAATTTTGTCTTATGAACAGATTAGTCTCTGGTGAGGGGGACATTCTTCCAGCATCTGAGGGCACCCTTATATATTTTTCCTCTTATCTGGCGAGAAAGGTTAAACACAGCACCATAAGGCTTTATTTGGCGGCGGTGCAGAATCTTCACATTTCCTGCGGGTATGGCGACCCTCTCCAGGGAAAACTATTATTGAAAAAAGTTCTTAGGGGTATCCTTCGCTTCCAGGGCCGCTCCCGTATCCTCCGCCAGCCGGTTACCCCAGGGGTTTTACTCGCTATACGTCCCATTTAAGTTCTTGGTTAGGGGAACAGGATTTTTCTATGATTTGGGCAGCTTTTACACTTGCATTCTTTTGTTTTCTTCGTTGTAGCGAGTTTACCTGTCAACGGGTATCTAAGTTTCGCCCTTTATTTGACCTATCAGCCGACTGTGTGTCATTCTCCCCCTCTCTGGCCAGCCCACAGCAGATGTCTATTCTTCTTAAGTCATCCAAGACCGACAATTTTCGGGAAGGTCACCGGCTTTTACTTGCATGCTCACCATCACCGTTATGCGCGGTGTCCGCCATGCGTTCTTATTTTCTATCTGCGCGCCCTCGGGGTCCACTATTTGCTTTTCAGTCAGGCCGCTACCTTACTAGGTCAGCGGTCGTTAACCTTCTTCGGGACGCAGCCCGTTACGCCGGTCTCCCTTACAAATCCCTTAAGGGGCACAGTTTTCGGATCGGCGCGGCCTCTACAGCAGCTGCTGCCGGCTTGCCAGATTGGTTAATTAAAGTTCTTGGTAGATGGTCTTCAGACTGCTATCAACTATATATTAGAACACCTCAAAACGTTTTACTTTCCGCTGCGCCGCGAATGGCCAGCGTTTCTTTCTGTTAAGCTTGTGCTATATTTGCTTGGGGGGATACCTGCTTCGCAGCTATCAGTGGCGGTTAAGTCTCGCAGCGACTTCCCCAAGCTTCGTTTTCGCTATTTTAGTGGCGCTATTTTACGCTCTTATGCCTCTTCTTGTCCGATCCAGCACGTGCCGGCGGAGTCGGCTCGTAGTGCTGGGGAGATAAGTAAGGCTTGACAACTGTCTACACTCTAGCACGATGCTGACCGGAGGTCAGCTCGTAGTGCCGTTTAGAGTTAGACTTCTAGGGCGCGTAAGCTTTTGGCCTTGCCGACTTGTCCGATCCAGCGCGGGTTTTACCGCTGGGGAGATAAGTTTGGCTTTTGGTCACGCAACGGAAGTTCGTCTGTCACGCCGATTGCGGAGCGGTGTTCCCCCCTTTACGCCATATACGGTGTGGTTTTGTGTCTGATTATTTTAAGTATTTTAAAGTAAAACTTCGTAGGAACTGTGACATTAATTAAGCTTTAAGGCCAAACATTAAAGCGCAGTTAATGGAGCGAGACGCTCGTGGCCCCTGCAGGGTCGTTAATGTTTATTTTGATTGTGTAATGTAACGCAATGAAACTGTACGCTTTTCTTGTCTCGAAAGGACAATGATTACAATGGCCGTTTAGATACAAATGTTGCAACACTGTCTAGCACAATTATATCATGCATTTTGTGTGGCTAGTCTTTTAAATATCTCTATTCATGTCTCATTTAAGCCTGCATGAGATCCTTGCTTTCCATGGTACACTATTTGCCATTGGACTAAATCCAGACAACTGTCTGGCTATAAAAGTTTATAGAATGAACTTTAGCATCATTCGCTAGTTGTATCGCTTGTTACTGTAACCTAGTTCGAAATTTGTAAATCCCACCCTCCCTCCCTTTGGAGGCTTGATTGTTGTTGTAATTAATTGAATAAACTGGGGTTCACCTCTTGCATGACGCTATCGGTTAAGTCTCGCAGCGACTTCCCCAAGCTTTGTTTTCGCTATTTTAGTGGCGCTAATTTACGCTCTTATGCCTCTTCTTGTCCGATCCAGCACGTGCCGGCGGAGTCGGCTCGTAGTGCTGGGGAGATAAGTAAGGCTTGACAACTGTCTACACTCTAGCACGATGCTGACCGGAGGTCAGCTCGTAGTGCCGTTTAGAGTTAGACTTCTAGGGCGCGTAAGCTTTTGGCCTTGCCGACTTGTCTGATCCAGCGCGGGTTTTACCGCTGGGGAGATAAGTTTGGCTTTTGGTCACGCAACGGAAGTTCGTCTGTCACGCCGATTGCGGAGCGGTGTTCCCCCCTTTACGCCATATACGGTGTGGTTTTGTGTCTGATTATTTTAAGTATTTTAAAGTAAAACTTCGTAGGAACTGTGACATTAACCACATTTTGACGTCATCTGTGATCTATTACTGAACAGACGCACGGCAAAATGAAATCTATTTGTTAATTTTACAACGGGTATTTGACAATACAACATGCCACAACTGAAGAGATGTACATGTAGTATATATGTGCATGTCTATCTCGTGGTTCAATTTTACCCTTGGTATGATTTGGTATTTTCCTTTGTTCTGGTGTATGATAATATATGATTATAATGATTATTTTCCAGGGTTGTCAAAATAAGCCGGCAACCGGCGCATTTCACCGGCTATTCCAAACTCGGCGCCGGCTACTCGGAATATTAGTAGGTCAGTTCTGAGTGTGTGCTGTCAAGTTCTGAGTGTTTCATAGCCGCCTACTTTTTCGTTGGAACCTGCTACACAAAAACCCACTGACAACCCTGTAAAACAAAAGAAAATACCATATTGTCCCAAGCTTAAAATGGAACTAAAACACATAGATTACATAGTTTATTTTATGTTCATATACCGAGGTATGATTTGTTAATTAAAAAAGTTGTTCCAGCAATCATACCTTAACAGCTGATTTTTCTGCTCAATGGAACTCACATATCTCCTAAGTAGTTTGGCTTTCTCTTCACTGTAAGGAATGACATAGCATTATTTTTTTGAAGCTAGGACACAATAAGAGCTCAAATGACAAATCACAAACTTGTATCAGCTCAATACATATGAGCCTTGCCAAAATCATCATAAGTTTTCCATTCATTTGTCAAGTCAGGTATTACAGGGTTTTGATACGAGACCCAGGCTTTAAGCCAGGATTTGAAAAGTGGGCATCCAAAAATTTCTATAAGGGAGGGCCTGAGGACAAAACGTAAGTACAGACAGCTGTAAGGTGTATTTCAGCAGTTTTGAGCACAGATTTATTTGCCAATGAAGATTTCAAATTTGCTATAAAACAACTCTCAATACAGCAACTTGTATTAATTTTCTCTAAAAAGTGGGCGTCCATAGGACACTACCAGGACTCCCAATTTGCTATAAGCCTGGTAAGACCCCTCTCTTATTTGGAACACTACTCAAGTTTTTCTGAATAATATAATTTCTGACCTGTACAAGGATGAATCAGTGTGAGCCTCCATTGGAATGAGTCTTTGGAAAATGTCTGGCCCAGACACGCTTGGGTCACACGGCTGGAATGGAATGGGCTTCACAAGAGGTGCAGCTGCCAATCAAAATCATTATAATCAGTGAGAGCTACTGATTCCTAAAGAATATCTTGTAATACAAAACGGAATTGGCAATTTAAAGGGACTATGTCACTGGGATTTCGCAGATTTTTGGTCTAAACTGTTCTGAAATTAGTGGTAGCTGGCAACTTAACCCATGAAAAACATTATCTTTGAACATCTAAAGGAATATACAGCCTTAATTTGCGGATAGAAATCAAGCTACGGCTATAAATGTTGATATAATTTTTGAAGACGTGTGGAAACAATTTGAAAACATTTGCCTAACGTTTTCAAATTGCAATCCGTTTCCATCCGAGCCATCTGCAGCGAAAGATGCTCGTTAACAGTTTCAATGCTCTAATAAAGCAATTTTTGATAAAAATGGATTATTATTTTTAGGTTTCCTGTGACAGAAATATAAATTTTGGCGGTTCAAAAATCAGTTGAAATCCGTGACATAGTCCCTTTAAACAGGAAATGGTACAAATGTACACAGAATAATTATCTACTTTAATCATAATAAGGACTTCTTCTTTGCATAAGTACCCCGCTCCGGCGTTAATTACAAACTTGGCCTGGTAGACCTGCCGTTTATTTGACTGCTGCAGTTTATTCAAGCCCGAAATTTATAAAACAATGGTTGCAATACATTATTTTGGATAGACTTGCATATTCCATCACAACTACAGCTTTTTAAACCTCAAATAAATGCTTGAGGGAGCTATTTACAACTCCACCCAGGAAACCCAGCGTTTATTCGAGACCAGGTGTTTATTCGAAAAAATACAGTACGTAATCTCTCTGTGTGCAGTGCATAACTCTTCCCTAACTCAGGAAACATCCGAGATTCAACAGTGAACCATGAAGTGCCTCTGATTCCTTGTTATTTGCACCAAACAATTCAAAACCAGGCAACAACCAAATCAGAGATCTATGCTATGTACATGGATTTCTGTTAAGCTATGTCATCAAAGATGGATATATACAAAAGTAACTTTCAGGTTGAATCTCACAAGTACATGTAATGACTCTCAAGCAGGGAGATTTCTGTTTACTCAAGCTACAGGTTTCTTGCAATCACTGTTAAATTAGGGATCTAACTGGCTATTGGAAGACGTGACTCAATTTCAGAAGTTCCTGGTGGGTGTGTTTACCTTTAATTTCCGGTAAGGCATCCAGTTCGGGTACAACTTCATGGTAAATGAAGTCATTGTCCTTAATGGCACCTTCTAACCTGAAACATGATAATGACAGCAATACGTCATGAGGCATCATATTAAACTATAGCAGCTATAGCATATGGGCATACACTAGGGTATATAACATGTTCATGAAAGTCTATAGACTTGCATTGCATTTCAGGGTAGTACATGTTTTTTGAGATAAACAAAGTAAGTGGCTCTCTGGAGTAAGAAATTTATAAATTTGTACTAAAATTAATGAAAAAGAAGAAGAAAAAGAAATTGCGTTATTAATATTTTAATAGTACTCCTAAACGTTGTAAATCCTAGCTGCCTTGAAATACATGTACCTATAAAGGCAAGACTAGTAAGGCAGCTACATCTGTAAAGTTAAAAAGTTAATTAGGTCCAAGACCACTGAGGGAGAAGTCAATCAATCAATTAATCAATCAATCAATCAATCAATCAATCAATCAATCAATCAATCATCATTCAGTCAGTCAGTCAGTGAATTTATCAATCCATACACACTCAGGTATCAGAGCTCCGACATTTGCCTTGCTGCCTTGAAACAACTACTCACATTTTATTAGTTGCCTGGATGGCGATTAATATTTTCTGTTTACTTACTTGTTACTCACAACATCAACAAGAAATTGTAACAACTCCAAAGTTTTTTCAGTTTGTCCCTTAGAAAAATAAGGCATTAAAATTAAACTTTGCTATAACATATGTACATGTACAAGTATATCAGCTTTGAATAAACGTGCAAGTAGCTTGCACAAGTAGCTTGCACAAAAAAGTGCAAAAACTCAATCTTGATTTCTATAAACCAGGCAATCATGAAAGACCTCATTAACTTTAAATGACCTGTTGAGGGTCTGGCATGTGCCGTGGCCTAATGTTTGTGTGCTGGACTCAAGACTGAGTGGTCCATATTCAAGCCCTGGCCATGGTCATTATTTTGAGTCTTATAGTACTGTACCTCTCTTCGTGCAGGTGCAGAAACGAGTACTGACAAATTAATTGGTGGAAGATAATTCTGTAATAGACTAGCATTTTATTCGGGAGAGAGTAAAAAATACTCCTAGTCACTTTCAAATTAAATTCAAAATAAAGCTTTAATTTTTAACCTACGTGTAATTTTGAAACAAAGTTATGTATGTACACAGGTATAAGTCATGCAAAACAATTACCTTGGATGCCTTCTGTGCTTCTGTTATTTTTTGTGATGCTGCTTTCAAATATGTAACCTGAAATAAAGGGTTTAATAAGAAATTACAATTTACCAGTCCTGTTTAACATTAATGACAGAAACTTTTGGAGTTGTCAATTTTGAATACGAAAGGAAAACAGTTCTGTAGCACTTAAAAGTAAGCTGCCAGTCTCGTTTCACTACAGAAGTCACATCTCAACGAAGGGCTGGACAAGACACTGTAACTTGTTTGAATGGTCTTCTGGGAATCACTGAGCAAATTGTTGTTGAAAAAAGTTTACCTTTTCACCAAACTTCTGATTTTCATCTGCATTATTTGACATGTATATCTGCAAGGCAAGAATGAAAAAATTATAATAAAGCTCTTAAAAAAAAGCAAAATACTGAGAAAAAGACATGTCAAGAGTCAAGAAGTGTGTGTTATTAGACTAGCTATGTTCATAATCATCATCATCATAAACGTTATTTGTTATCGCACTTACATATGCCACAGCTAGATATTGACAGCACTTGATCTTAAGATTCTTTGTCCAAATCTGTTAAAGTAAAAGGTGGTAAATTGGGAATTACATGCAGTACCGCTTTTTTTAATCTAATACTATGTTTTGTCCATTAGTTCAAGTCTCTACTTCGTAATATAATTGGAGTCATAATTATTATGACTCCAATCCAAACCCTAACCCTAATAATAACCCTAAAAATCAACTTGTTAAGAAAAAAACAAACTGGTTGCAATTAGAAATTAACTGAGATCACAAATTAACTGCAACATGGTACATTTTCCTTGGGAGAATTAACATTGTACATGTTCATTTGGTTCTATAAAGACTTGGCATCTTTCCTGACTTCATAAGACCATACATGTAATATATATTATTAAAACCTTCTTACTTGGATTTTCAATGAGACAGTAAATTTAAGTTTAAAGTCATACCCACTGGTAAATAAACAGTTGCACGTAACTTCACACTGATATAAATAAATAAACATATTCCTTGTCAGTTCTAAACAACAAACACTGAATTATACCCGTGGATAACAGCACTAGGTCCTTTCACATATCTACAGTATACGTACCTTAGCTTTCCTGGACCCCATGAATGATGGGCCTTGAGAATCCAAAAACTGCAGACCCTGTTTATAGTAATCATGAACCTGCAAGAAGAAAGAACAAAATCAAATCAAGGTTCAGATCAAGGGAATGACATCTGTCAAGATCCTGTTTCTAAGAACTAAGCTGCACTGCAGCCCAAAGTTTTCAGGAAGGAAATTTGTTTGCTACACAGCAGCAAATACTTCTTTCTTTTAAAGCATTATTACTGTTGCTTGCATTTAAGCGTGAACACTCGCCGCAGAAACATGATCAAATTGGGTGTTAACTGTGGAATGGTTCGGCATTAAACGTTAAAGTTTAGCAGCAACTTTTGCGCTCAAATTGCTCACCATATATAAAAACTGAGTACAGGCGAAACTTTACACCAGTGATTCAACGAAACTGCAAATGCATATCAGATCAGGATCAATTTTTATCCACCATTCATATTTCCACCCTTTCAAAACCAGAATGTGTTGAACTTTCAGTGCAAAAGTTGCCGTTATGGTCTGCCAAACTTCAACCTTTGATGACGAATCATGCAATTTAAATACCCAATTAAATCATGTTTCAATGGCAAGTGTTCATGCTTAGATGCAACTGACAGTAATACTGTGGGTAAATTTGACCAAAAAAACACACACACAACACACCTGCATGGCTATCCTTGCTATGAGCGAATCCTTGCGGGAATCTAAAATTGACTTCTCTAATAAACACTCCTGAGCTTGGCCCTGAAAAGACAAAAAAAAAATGCAGATTCATCAATAAGAATTGAAAATAGAAACTTGTAAGACCAGGTACAGTATTTAAGCCAATTTTGTAACAATTATCTATTCAGATACTGTAAAAGAATTAAGCCCCAGATTTGAAGCCCTCCTCTGGAAGTTCAATTTTTTTAATACACCCCCCTCTCTATTAGCCTCCCCCCCACCCACCCATGCCTAGATGGTAGATCATGGCCCCAATCATTTGAACTAGAAAACCAGGTAATTTTAGGCTTTAGATTTGTACTTTTTCATGCTGCCACCACAATTACTTTTTATTGTTAGTTTTGTGTGAAAACTGATATGTAACTTAACAGCACTAAAACAATAGAAAGTCCATTATTACTTTTATAATTATGTACCCTGATTTATGGATTGAAATAAGCCCCCTCCCCCTTTCATATATAAGCCTTTCTCTCTATTGAGCCATCTGAGGGCTTATAGTCCAGTCAACTTAGTATTACACCCAAAACAAATTGCAACAAAAATAAAACATGCCTTATTCGACTTTGCATATATTGAGGAATAACATACTAAAAGTCACCGTGAATCGGAGTATTGGAACCTCGTCTTTTTTTGCGATATTTGAACTACAATGAAAGATGAGAAATTTAATTTATGCATAACTAATGTGATTTTTACAAGTAACATTGAAGGGTCCTTATCGATAGAAATAATCAAGCTAGCAAAACTAAACAACGACAAGCCAACAAATCAGTTTACAACAAATGTAGCAGTTATTACTTATCCTATTTATTGCGTGAAATGACATTACTATTCTGCCCTTTTTGGTACCTTAGAGAACGTACTACCAGCAGCCGGATTCTGGCATAGATGCAAGTATAGTAACAACGTTCGCTAATCGGATATTTCATTAAAAAAGCTGAGTTTTCTTCAAACATTAAAGATACTGAAAACTGATAAAGTATAATTATACCTTTTTGACGAAAGAATAAACGCTGTTCAAAAAAGTTACCGTCTGATAACTAGAATTGCGGCAAACAAGTTATGGCGGGAGTCTTGGATGAAACCCTAAACATAATCTGTCAGAAAACGTAATGCGTGAATTTGCTCCCCCAAAACCCTTTCTGCTTATTGGAAGGTGCCTATAATTCCAAGAATCAACACTGATTGATCTTTGCAAAATTCCCCCGAGTGACTGAGCCGTCACAGACGCCGGGGACACAACCCCGGCGTAACTATGGGCACGCCTCCATCTCTGCACTTAATTCTTTTACAAAAGGATGAACAAATTCTTTCAGGAGTAGCAGAATGATTTTGGACAAAAGAAAAAGGGTTAAAACATTTGGAAAAAGTTTGGTAACAACCTGCAAATGACTTGATAAACATGAATTCAAACTTTGAATTCAAACAACAACAACAACAACAATTTTATTTACCCTAACTATTTACAAAAGGAAAAGACATATATATGGTGTTACTGAATAATTAAGGGTCTGGTGGCCTGAAATAACTGTAGAGTTTAAAAGGGCAGGCAGCCAGTGACAAGTATGGTATCACTCTATCCACTCAATATTAGCATTTGTATACAGCCACGTCAAATACTATACAGTTGTGTACGCCAATCGTCACATTTGTTTAACCACTGTGGTGGAAAGCATTAACTCATCAACAGACACGCGTTTTTCTCGCTGTTTTAAAATCCTTTTAAAAAAATAAAAAATAAAATATATATTTCAACAGGATTAACCCATCAGTACTTTGGAGTACTGTTATCTTAGGGGTCCTGTAAGATATTAAAATTTAAAAAGATGACTTACAAAGTTTAAAAAAAGTTTAGAAATGTTAAAAAGACAACGGTTAAAAACGAATAACAACTTATGAATAAAAATTACAAATAAAAATGTTCTTACTATAACTTTTTGTTTAAAAAGAAGTCTAGAGTTCAATTTTTTCATTTCCGACGGTAAACAATTAAGTGGCGATGTCCTTTAGAGCGGACCACCGCATTTCGGGTCGGTACAAAGTTTTCCTTCAAACTTTGCCCAGTGAACTATCTTGGTTCACAAGTAAATGCAACGGCTTTAGTTTTTTGAAATACGTTAAAATATATTTTTTAGAGCCTATAACAGCCAAGGCGACTTAAAGGCTAATTTTAATGGTCACTACAACGAAAAATTACACAAGTTGACGAGCTCGGCACACAAAAACCGCCGACCGAGACAGAAAATTATTATAATCCCATGAAAGGTGGTCCTTGAAAGATTGTAAAAACATGTTTGTTTTAATATTTTTCTTATTTTCAGGTTCGGAAAAATTTATATCTCAACAACCGTCATATCGCTTTTTATAAACATGTCAATCTACCCTGACTTTGCTAGCCGTTATTTTCCAAGTCCAGACCAGACTATTCTAAATACCAGCTGAATTCTACTAAATAGATGCCAGAGAGCACAGAAATCTAAAAATACCTTGCACTTCTTACTTTCTTTTGCCACAGCGACTTCCAACTTTTCATGTTTTAAGCGAATCTTTCACACGCATTATGCAAATGAGGTTGTAAACCGAACAACGGTTGTTTTCAACAAAAACGGTTAAATTGTAAAATTTTGGCATTGGAAGTAAAAAATACTGGGAGTATAATAGAAAGAAAACTTGCAAATGATATAAGTAGTTAAAATTTACGAATTATTCGGTCTCGAACTTTGCATGCTTTCAAGACAAATGTAACAATTAATTTGCAAAATTTGTTGTCTGCTGAACTTGGACCGATTTTTTCAAACAAACCGTTCTAGTTTTTTGAAACTCGCTGTGTTTTATCTATATTTAAATATGAAAGCATTCAAGGTGTAAAATTTAAATAATTCATTCAGTTTTAACTGGTCTAACAAGTTGGAGTAATGTACCTTTAATTTGAAATCAACAATTTGTGACCCCTTAATTCAGTTGACTTGTTTTGTTACCATTTTATAACTTTGCAATTTTATTTAGTTAACCTGCTGTTAAAAGAAACATTCCTAAACGTGTTTTGCATACAGCAGCATTCATTATTCTCAGCCTGAATTCCTGCCGTATTTGTGGTCGCCTAAGCTACTTTCTATAAACCGCCTTACAATTAAACCGAATTTGCGTGACTTTTTTGTGTGTAATGCATAAACAGGATTTGCGTGGGGAAAACCGGACAGTTTGTACCGTCAAAATTCTATTGCTACAATTCACGTTACCTGTTTTAAGGATGCCCAAAGACATTTGGCATTGTTATTCTGTTATTTATTTTATTCATCGTTTAGTGTTAAGTGTTATATAATGGCACGATTTTAAAAACAAATGTTCGAGACAGTTCTGGTAAGTATTGTTACAAAGTTTTGTAATTGGTTCGGCCCTGGGTTCGGCAAATAAAACTTCAAAACAAGATGTCGTGCTTTTTGTCGCGAACGGAAAAGTGTGGCGATTCACGAAACGTTTCAGGTCTCTTCTGCTTGCTTCAGTGCGATAAATCGATAGACAGCCATTTCGCTTCTATACATTTATCACAAGAGGACACTACGGAATGGAAACTTATCCTGGCCAGAGCTGGCTTTTTCGATGTAGAGGGGTCGGTTGTCGCAAAAATTAACGTGTGCGCCAAGCACATGGGCACACATATGGAAATTTCTGGCGCACAAGAACAGTTATCCTTTATCAAGCGCACCAAGGACGTCCACGAAGAAACAAGGGGGGGGGGGGGGGTGGTTGGGGGCAAAGAGCCGATATTCCGTAAATCTATTCCGTAAGGCTATTTAGCAGATAACGGTATTTTCGTTTAAGTCGGATCAGGTGCGTAGAGAATTACCATACACTTTCTCTCACATAAAACTAGTCCAGTCCCTGAACTCTCTCTTCCGCGCGCCCTTTATAGAGGTTGAAACCAAGCATGTGAAGAGAGAGTCCAGGATAACTTGCATGTGCATGAGCCGATCCCCCCTCCCTAAATTGGGGAAAAAACATATTTGGCAGCACTTTTGAAAACGCGCGCGCACAAATAACGAGCTAAACTACGCAACTGTGCACACTATACTAAAGCAGGATCACCGGAATAACTTTAAAAAAGCCTAGCTTGCCAGTCATTGTCTACGCACGTGATTCATGTCGCAACGTCATGCCACGCCATATATTGAGCGCGCGCGCTGTGAAAGCTTTCTGAGCACATATAGGATGGGTAGCCGTTCCGCTCACTTCGCTTTGAGTTTGCTCTTTTAAATGGTCGGTGACCCCTACTTTTTCTTAACGGACTACTTTCGTTAATTAATATCTACGTTTTGCGAGAAAATGAAAAAAATCTATCGAGTGGAAGTTTGTTTTCATTGTCCGACTGACGTTTGAATTTCGCTTTTTGAGCTTCTCGTTTTGCCGTACGACAGTTTTTAATGCCTTTTTCAGGGTTAAGTCTTACAAAAAGGATATCAACACAGGAATTATTTACGTAACAGACGCCCTTCTACAAAATGTGACTAAGATTATATTGTTTGCCTCCGCTCACTAATCTTCGATATTTTTAACTACAAGCCTTGTAAACAGTGCTGAATTTCGCGTGCCAATTTTGCAAAATCAGGGTAGTTTTCCACACGCTTTATCTCGGAAACAAAGTCGGTGGCCGCAGCAAAAATTTTAAAAAAATCTATCCAGTAGAAAATTTTGACGCGAACGTCCTTAAGCAAGTGACGCCACACTCCTCGCTTCTGATTGGTTCCTTCTGAGCATGCGCATGCAAGTTATCCTGGACCCTCTTTTTGCATGCCCGGGTTCAACCCCTATAAAGGGCGTGCGGAAGGGAGAGTTCAAAGACTCTGAAAAGAAATAAAAATAAATGTAAAAACTAGGAGTTGCTGATAGCAAGTAAAGTGCTGCGAAGAGAGTTATAAGAATAATAATAATAGTAGGAACGAACGGAAGGTCATAGGAATGTTTCGGATTTTCACATTTTCAGATGTGAAAGATGTGATTTCTCTCAGCGAGTGAAATGCTGGTAATGCTTATGACTGTTTCCAAACACAACCTTGCGTGCACGTGCAATTCGATTGCAAAGCCATCAGAAACACCAATTTATGACGTCAAAAAGCTCAAAGCTCGTTCCATTCCAGTGCGAGGTCATTATGAAAACCTTTGCGAGGAGCCTTCGCAAATCCTTGTACTTTTTGCTGGGTATATTTCGCGCTTAAGACTCAGAAAGTAAAATTTCTCCTTAAATAAGCTTAGGAATGAATAATTTTAGTGTTTGGTTGCAGAACAAAGACCTTTAAATTAACGGTATAAATTGAGTAAGTTTCGATTTCGTGTTTGACAACAACTTGGCTTTACTTGATCTTGCATATTTATAGCTTTTCCTGACTATTTTTTCTGACTTTTTCTGACTGACTATTACACGTTCGGAAGTCGTTTCTCGTAGCTCTGAAAATGCCAGGGTATGTTTTCGGATATGCAATTATACGGGAATTATCAAAGCGAATTATAAGAAGGCCTCGTAAATTCGTTATTCATCAGAGCTGGCGCATAAGGAATGAAAAAACCGTTTCCCCGGCACTATACTTGACCATCTTGCTCAAGAGAGGTTTCTTGGGAAGTATTAACAAAGTACTGAACAGAAGCGCAAGCGGCAGCGCTTTAAAATTTAACTTCTTGCTCTTTAAAGAAAAGGACATCGCAAACGACAAACGCAGCTTCCACATTTTACATGCCGCTGATCATACGTACTGCATGTACTCAAAATCATCGCCAGTGAAAAAGTCAAATCGAGTGTGTCGCCTATATAAAGCGCCCAGGCCCGCGCGGACAGTCAAAAATAGTTCTGCTGCTACGCTAAGGCTTCGCAGCAATAAATTAGAAATAACACGGCTAAAGGAAGGTCTTTTATAGCTGGTGAGTCATTAAGGCCCTTTCTTATTTTTTTTTTTTTTGCCTTTGCCATTAGGGGTGGACCATTAGATTATGATGGGGGTGAGTGATCTATATTTGAGTCAAGAAAACAGACAAGTACTTTTTTGAGAAAAGTATTTCTTTGAAAAGTATTTTATTTGCAATGAGATAGTGCTTTCCTTTCCTTTTTTTGGAGGAAAATGATATGATCTCAGAGTGTAGTACACTCTTTTTTTGTAAGAAAATATTCTTATTTTTCTGCCGATTTTAGGCTGAAAATATTCTTATGAACATTATTAGAAAATACCGTTTGACATTTCCGTTTTAGCAAGTATTGGGTAATCAATTACAAGTGTTTGGTGTCCAGATCTGTATCGCGTTACATTGTGCACATGTACCATTGCTTTTCGTTGCAGCCTGGCCGTTTTGGCGTTAAAACAAAGCATTCCTCACAGAGATAAAGTGACGGAAATGAAAATACCTGATTTTGTTTCAACTAAAACTACCGGTATATTCTTTTTTAAAATCTCAGCCTCGGATTTATTCCTAAAATATTATTATTAAAAATTTGCAAATTTCCGCCTCGATATTCTTATAAACTACATTCTTATAAAACACAGAGATAGACTAAAACTTAAGGATGTCTGTGCATGTAACAAAGAAGTTAAAAACGAAATTCATCAGGAAGAAAGGCAATTAAGGCCACAAAGGACCGTCTTCAGCTACTTCTTGCAAAATGGAAGGTAACAGGAAAAAAATATTGTTTTTAACTTCGTACAGGTATGTGATAATTTAATTAAAATGTCACGAATTCTTTATTTCAATGTGTGGTGTTAAAATTGACCTTATTTACTGAGAAAGCGTTGAGATTCCAAAAATAACAAAACTGTTAACTCAACAATAGAAAGCAGCAAAACCTAAGAGTACACAATCCAATAAGTTTACCTGACCAAGTTTAGCAGTCAACGCAACTGCATTATTAATTCCCATCAGTACGAATTCAAAGTTCCAGGACGAATAATTCGCCGTTTTTAACCGCTTAAATCGTTTGCAAGTGATCATTCTGTGAAACAGGGCTGGAAATAACGGCCGGTCAACGGACAATGTCCGGTCTGATTAGGGATTTGACCGGTCAAACTTTCCACTTGCCGGTCATGTTGACCGGTCACATTCAATTACATTGAAGTAAACTAAAGTTTTCATGCTGTTCAGTTGTTTTCTATAAGTAGGCACATCACTTAATTGTGGAACTTTGACCTGAAATGATCTGTAACTGTTGCATTGAAAAAGACATGGTCTAGACGGTCTCATATTCTTTATTCCGTAATTTTCAAGTTCTCCATTTCCTCCTGCATTTAAAATAGCTCTAAATCTCAGAAATAAAAAGTATAATTTAAAGAAGATACAATTAAAACAATATTTCACATCTTTGCACGTATTATAGTACATGTATATTATTTGCTGTAACATTTCCGCAGTGTTACGTGAAGCGAACGTAGCAGTACGAACCCAATTGTTTACATTGAATAATTTCATGTCTATAAATACTACAAGCAGTTGGATGAAAAAATAAAAAAGCCTCTTGTTTTCGTGAATGAGAACAACTCTCAAATAGTTAATACACAGAAAAAAACAATCAGATCAGAACTCAAAAATTATAAGAGCGAGTTTTTATTCTAATGTCTCAACTACTTTTATTTGCATGTTCTAATTAAAATGCAAATTTCGTGTGAAATGTAATTTGATTGCCTTGTTTTTCATGTTCATGAATGGTGAAAACAAAACTTTTTTTAAAGAAAGTTGTATTTTCATGAATGAAACACTGTTTCACTTGAATTTAAAAGTCAATTGCTGACTACAATATAATTTAATTTCTATTTTTCAAAGTTTTTTTGTAATATGAAACGAATGATGTGATTTTGCAAGTGTCTCACGTCTGGCTCATAATTTGTATTTGTCTGAATCCCTAAACTTAACATATGGGACATTACTTTTCAATGCTTGGGGCCATGGGTTATAAGCCCTTTTTAGATTATCAATGATTTGTACAATAACAAAATCTATGGTCTCCTTTTTGGAACTCTTGCAAAATCTAATTTTAGACACAGGTGTCGCCTCCGGATTTTTTTCATGAAAAGATGTAGATTTCACGTTGCGTTTTGCATCTATTAAAATAAACAACCAGCAAGAACAAGAACATTTTCAACAGCTTTAGAAAAAAGGTTGGCTATAACTTTAGGTGTGGGGGTTAATATTGTGTATTTAATTAGATACAACGTCATGTTGTGTTTGACCGGCCAGAAACTTGGTATGACCGAGCTAAAATTAATTTGGCCGGACATCTTGACCGGTGATCATGTGGACGTTATTTCCAGCCCTGTGAAATCACCCGTATTTTTGACTTGCAATGCCGAAAGTCAACAAATAAACCGTTTTTGTTGAAAACAACCGTTGTTCGGTTTACAACCTCATTTGCATAATGCGTGTGAAAGATTCGCTTAAAACACGAAAAGTTGGAAGTCGCTGTGGCAAAAGAAAGTAAGAAGTGCAAGGTATTTTTAGATTTCTGTGCTCTCTGGCATCTATTTAGTGGAATTCAGCTGGTATTTAGAATAGTCTGGTCTGGACTTGGAAAATAACGGCTAGCAAAGTCAGGGTAGATTGACATGTTTATAAAAAGCGATATGACGGTTGTTGAGATATAAATTTTTCCGAACCTGAAAATAAGAAAAATATTAAAACAAACATGTTTTTACAATCTTTCAAGGACCACCTTTCATGGGATTATAATAATTTTCTGTCTCGGTCGGCGGTTTTTGTGTGCCGAGCTCGTCAACTTGTGTAATTTTTCGTTGTAGTGACCATCAAAATTAGCCTTTAAGTCGCCTTGGCTGTTATAGGCTCTAAAAAATATATTTTAACGTATTTCAAAAAACTAAAGCCGTTGCATTTACTTGTGAACCAAGATAGTTCACTGGGCAAAGTTTGAAGGAAAACTTTGTACCGACCCGAAATGCGGTGGTCCGCTTTAAAGGACATCGCCACTTAAAAACTGACGCTCCTAAAAACGAAAAACTCCGACGGCCAAACTCTAGCTTTATTCTCGGCAGGACATAAGCCATACCTTACTCATGCCATGTGCAGCTAGGACACTGTTTGTATGACGTTATTTCCAGTCGTTTCTTTACATATGTTTCAAAAAATATGGCTCTGCCACTGTATTTTTGGATGGTTATCGAAGAAGACCAGCGACCAAATATGACTCACGATAAAAGGGTCAGATGTGGGATAAGCGATGCATGATGTTAGATTCACTCGAGAAAGAGTGTATGTTATAAAGAAAGATTTCCTTTCCAAAATGTGAAACAAGATAAGGTTCGTCGCGCTACTACCTCTGCATTTAAATCTGTGACGCCATCATTACGTCACACATGAAAACATTTGTGTTACTATATTGGTAATGAATCAATCAGTTGTTATAGCAATTTTGGTTTAGCTGTCTTTATTATTCGTGGAATTACAGACGCTAGAACTTTGTTTTATTTGGTTCCGCCATATTACATACCAGCCAATTTGGGAATTTCGCCAATGGTTTGAAAGTCATAAAAAATACAAGGTTCCAATGCTAAGATTTACGGTGACTTTCAGCAGCGTATTCTACACCAAATTTGAAGTCTAGAACAGCATGTTTAATTTTTGTTGCAATTGTTTTGGCGTACAAAACTGTACAGCATTTGACGTGACTGTATACAAATGCTAATGTAGAGTGGATATAGAGTGATACCAAACTTGTCACTTTGGTTTAAATCAATTTTGAATTCATGTTTATAAATAATTTGAAGTCATTTGCAGGTTGTTACCAAACTTTTTCCAAATGTTTTAACCCTTTTTCTTTTGTCCAAAATCATTCTGCTACTCCTGAAAGAATTTGTTCATCCTTTTGTAAAAGAATTAAGTGCAGAGATGGAGGCGTGCCCATAGTTACGCCGGGGTTGTGTCCCCGGCGTCTGTGACGGCTCAGTCACTCGGGGAATTTTGCAAAGAACAATCAGTGTTGATTTTTGGAATTATAGGCACCTTCCAATAAGCAGAAAGGGTTTTGGGGGAGCAAATTCACGCATTACGTTTTCTGACAGATTATGTTAAGGGTTTCATCCAAGACTCCCGCCATAACTTGTTTGCCGCAATTCTAGTTATCAGACGGTAACTTTTTTGAACAGCGTTTATTCTTTCATCAAAAAGGTATAATTATTCTTTATCAGTTTTCAGTATCTTTAATTTTTGAAGAAAACTCAGCTTTTTTAATGAAATATCCGATTAGCGAACGTTGTTACTATACTTGCATCTATGCCAGAATCCGGCCGCTGATAGTACGTTCTCTAAGGTACCAAAAAGGGCAGAATAGTAATGTCATTTCACGCAATAAATAGGATAAGTAATAACAGCTACATTTGTTGTAAACTGATTTGTTGGCTTGTCGTTGTTTGGTTTTGCTAGCTTGATTATTTCTGTCAATAAGGACTCTTTAATGTTACTTGTGAAAATCACATTAGTTATGCATAAATTAAATTTCTCATCTTTCATTGTAGTTCAAATATCGCAAAAAAAGACGAGGTTCCAATACTCCGATTCACGGTGACTTTTAGTATGTTATTCCTCAATATATGCAAAGTCGAATAAGGCATGTTTTTTTTTTGTTGCAATTTGTTTTGGGTTAGACAACGAAATGGCTTATATTGACTGGACTATTAGCAGAGCTTTTACGGTATTTATGTGCTACATGTATATTGAATCGCCCATAGCATTTCATTCTGTACACAATTGTAACACTACACTAATTGACATCAGTCTTCACTGGTAACATCAAGTGAACTCAATCGTAACAAGTCTAATGGGTCATGGCCCTTAATGACAGCCCTGAGAATGAAGTAGTCTATACATGTATAAGTTAATAATCAGCTTACCAACATCACATTGGTGTACAATTGAAGCAAACCACCAGCCATGTCGAAGAATGCATCACTAGCAAAATGATCCTGGAAAATAAAAAAATAGTAAGGGTAGATTAGTTAGTGAATGAACACGTTACTAAATCAAAAAGGAGTTTCAGTGAAAAATGTTATAAACAATCACAAAGTCAACAAGTAAAGAAGACATTTAAATGGTTTAAACTTACAATAAAATGTTCAACTTTACAGAATGAACCAACCTATAAATTAAACAATAAAAGTGCTTAAGAAATGTTTTATGATTTTATTCTTAGAAAGTGAGCTCAAGCAATACTACTGACAATTCTACATTCATTATATTGCTTCAAAGTTAGCAGGGGCTCTTGATTTAAACAGGACAACATTTACAGTAACAATAGTTATCGTTATATTTAAAATAAATTATCATTATAATCACAATTCAGAGGAACCTCATCTTCATGGTCAGCCAGTAATGCAATGGTCACTATTTTTGGTTCAACATTAATATATCAGTTAGTTTTAATGTTTTTAGAATTGTTTTTTATTTATTTTCAAATATTATTTTTGAGGGTTGGGAGAGGGTGGAAAACCCCTGTTAATCCAACCAACTTGTTAATGTGACTAAGGACCACGTTTTTGAGTGCCCAATATCTACTTCCATTTATTATAAATTTAGTGTGTCCTTTAATAACTTAATCATGATGAGATAAAGGACAGAATCATAAAGGGTTTGATTAATATTAAAAAAGTCCATTTCATTTCAATAAAAATGTGACACTAAGTGTTTATTTTACTGCAAACAACCATCAATGAACAGTCAAATTAAAAAAAGTCATGTCTGCCATATTGACATCATTTAAAAAGGATGCACCAAGTTTGTGTAACCACCATTTTTAATTTTTTAAAAAGAACCTAGTTTCATGGCCTGTAGGAGGTTATAATTTTAGCAGGCTTTAAATTACTCTTTAATGCAGGCAGGTTAGAGCAGTTTTCACTTTAGTGTTGTAAAACCAAACCAAAGTGATTACTCTGGCCAATCAGAAGGACACAGACAACCCAGTAAACCAATCAAAACTAGGAGCTAATGCATGGAGCTGACGAAAGCACTGGAAGAGCATGTTACTGTGTGAGCGTGTCACGATTGGTTTTGGTTTACTTCTGATTGGTTGAGAAAGTGGTGAGAGATTTTTAAATGAATCACAAAACAAAGGAAAGCAAAAGATGCAATTTACCGCTCTATGGTAATAATGAAACCACATACTAAAGGGCATGGCCTTTTTTTAGTACATACAAACAGAATTAAGCTACAAAATTTTCAGGACTAATAATACAATTCAAATGCAGAAATGAAATGTAAAGCAAGAAAACAAAGGAAGATTTATAATTGTTTTCAAGAAAAGAGAAATGTACAACTTCTAAGCAGATACACTGAAAAACTGTTACCTTGAGGTACTGAAATATACCAGCTGCCGCTTGAAAATGAGTACACGCCACCTTCATTCCCTGAAAGACAATAACTGATAATAAATAAATGGGTATGTTCCATTCAACATTTCCAGAATTTTTTGTTTCATATAGCAATTCTACTCAGTTTTGTTTCTTCAGTTCCAGCTGCCAGACAAAGTGTTTGTCAAGACCAAGATGGCACCAACAGATCTTTGCCAGTGTACAGTGTATATATAGTGAAATGTTTCTTTATTTCACAATTTAGACTAAGAACTTTTTATTTTTTAGAATACACCTGAATGAAGAATCATTGACCAATGAAAAGCATAAACCAAGAATAATTTGCGACCCTAATGTTTACTGGAAAAAGGGAAAATATAATCTTTGTCTGTGACAAAATAAACCTGTCGATAAGTAGACAGGTTTCATAAATCATGCTTTTAAGGCCCTCAAAAAATTAAACTACCTTGATTGTCAATAAAATGAATACTACTAAGCTTACCAATGCTGTCTACCCAGAATACCATTAGATCATAGTGTTCATGGTTTATGCTTTTCACATGGTCAACATTTCATCAAAAAGGTATATCTCCAGAGGTGAATAGAATAATTGGACATTCTGATTGGTCAAGAAGCTTGGTTTATGAAGGTACATTCACCACGCTAGGTGATGATGGATATAGCATTTCAAGGCTTGCTGTATTCACACCAGCCACAGTCCTTTTCTGGGCTATCTACCTTCACCTGGATGACCACACCAAAGCCCAGAACAAAGAACATTTCAACTATCACAAAATAACAGACTACTCCATCTCATTTTCAGTGAGCAATCAAGTTGGCCACACTTCACTGATTTATCACTCCAGAAACAACCCATATTTGTTGTCTAATTATTAAAATACCAAAGTCACATGATTGAAAACTGGGTTACATTAATAAACATTTCAAACAAACCTCTTCTGCTGTTCTGTCTTCTTGGCAGCCAAGCTGAGAGTGCAGGGCAGCTGAAAGAAAAGTTTCCTTTTATTTGAGTCTACTGCTAAGTTAAATTTGTACATCACAAGAAATGACAGGTGTACATTGCTCCTTTACTTTTAATTATAAGATGGAATATAAGTACACTGCTGCCTGACACAGGCTAAAGTACAGGTAACAATCTCAGGATTTATAGGATCTACAACATGAACATCAGTTTGACTCACCTAAATTATGAAGGATTGCTGCTTGTTCAAATTTTATATCACATAACAATATTGGTTCTTCAGAATAGAGATCAGTCCTTTAAGAACAAGAAACAAAATCCAAATTGTATGTATAAATTAAATTTTGTTAAATGACATTTAACAAAGTTAACCGCCACATGCTAGCGGGCACTTTTGGCCAGCGGTCACCTGTTAAAGTGCAGGCTCACATGGTACTTTGCAGCTTTGTTTTTGTAGCGTGTTTGCGTTATCTTCTAGTGGTTGTTGAAGCGGTTGTTGAAGCGGTCATCTTTTCATGCAGCTAGCGTCCCCTCTTTCTTCGTTGAATATATTTTTCAGCCAGATTCATTTTTTTTTCTCAAGGCATGCCAGTATTTGTTACCTGGTAACCATGACCCAAAATAAATAAATAAAATATCCCAGTTGCAGTGCATATGACAATGCTATGTAAATATATTTTTGGTTTTAAAATTTTCAAACCAGTTTTAGTTTTTTTTTTTTTTGTAAAGTAATAAAGTCAACCATCCCAAAAAACGGACACCGTCAGACTGGCTTCAACTGTCCGCCTTAGAGGGGGTGTCCGTCTTATGGAGAGTTTAGTTTTAGTAGAAAGACTGAAAAACGACAGGGACAGGACCATCATCAGGTGTCCGCCTTAAAGAGGTGTCCATCCGTTAAGAGAGAGTTGATTGTACTTTATATCACTGACTTGTATTATGTGCAGGATTCGTACATACCATGTGAATTGCACATTGACTGCTCCTCCCTCCCCCAGTGGAAACCTTGATTGAAGGAACTGTAGCTGAGCATAGTATCGCCGCAGAGTGCTGCATCCAGAGTGATCATGCGATGGCCGAAGAGAAGCCTGGATGTAGGAAAAAATTATGGATTTACCAGTGACACCGGCATATTAGAAAAGTTCTATATATTGTAAGCTGAAAATTTAGGGAAGCACTTTAGGTAAGGAACACAAATGAAAACATGTTGTTTAACCATTGCTTTGTAAGTCATTGTATTTTGGTCAGTAATGTTTGCTGTCTTTTATTTCTATTATTTTACATCATCTGTGTCCAGTACATGAAGTGAAAGCCAAACATTATGTCATGCTTTGACATCTTCTTAAATTATAATCTAGTTGTTTGACAAGCACACTGTAGTTAATCAGTACAGTCGAATCCCGATAACTCAAACCTTCAAGGGAAATTGAAAATGGTTCGAGTTATCGGGAGTTCGAGTTATCAAGAGTTGAGAACAAATGACCGGAAATATGTAAAAGACGGTGTTCTGGCACTGTATTTGATTCATACAATGTACATTTTAACCAAGTTTTATTGTAGAGAAGTCGAGTGAAAATGGAACAATACTTTACTCCCGAGATTACTGTATAAATCAGAACGTAACTTAACATGAAACAAAACAAAGCAAAGCGGCAGGAGAAGTACGGGAACTGGGAACTTTGCAGGTTTCAAAGAGAACACTACTATCAAGTTCTTGTGATTTAGTTTTTCGAGAAATACAGTGTAGTCATAATACGCCCAAACGCTTCTCAACTAAACTATTATACTATCGATTATCCTAGAAAAAAAAATTAACATTGGATTTGAAAGAATCGGTGTCAACCTACACCAAAAGTAGACTGTTCATGTTTTGTGTAATGGAAAGACAAAGAATTAATACACGGCTGCTTCAAAATAAATTCAATGTTTTGGACAACAGTACACTGTTTGTTTTGACTTGTCACGTATTGACAACCATGGTTCGAGTTATTGAGGGTAAAATTATATAGAAATGACCTGAAGGGAATCTAAAATTGGTTCGAGTTAGCGGGAGGTTCGAGTTATGGAGGGTTCGAGTTACCGAGGGTAAAATTACAGTAAATGTATAACGAAAATCCAGGGGAAATCGATTTTGGTTCGAGTTAGCGCGAGGTTCGAGTTAGGGAGGGTTCGAGTTATCGGGAGTCGACTGTATGTCGTAAATAATCTTATTAATGCCCACTCTCAAATAAATGCCTAATATCCAATAAATGCCTCCTCTGAGGTATAAAGCTTGTATTAGATGCCCCCTCCAATAATTAACGTCCTGTGTCTAATAGAGGCCACCCCCCCCCCCAAAAAAAAAAATCGCCTCAAAAACCAGGGAACGCTCCACAATGTAAAATCAAGCAATTTAATTTCTTGCTTGACTCGGACATCAAAGAGGCCAATGATGTCAACATGGTTGACCCCAATTACGATAAAGAGATTGATATCGAACTATGAATGACATCTCTAGGCTTTGTATTAGCACAGATTAGATTACTCTCCTACTCACAAACTCTGTTTTCTATCTTACTCTGTGAGCAAACTATGTGTCTTTTTTGTTTTGTTGACGTTGTTACAAAAAATCAAAGTGAAATAAATGCCTCTCTCTAATAAATGTTTCTTATCTATTTAATGCCCCCGCTAGGGCCCTGAAAATCTAATAAACCCCTGGGCATTATTATTTCATTTACAGTATCCTAGAATACATGTAACATAATTTATAAGTTATGCTGACAAATTTATGCAGATATTAAACAAAAATAAATAACTAAAAATAAATGGGCCACTCAGTTATAAAGTCTGAATTTCAGTCACCTCCTTTGGTTGCAATTGCTAGTCAATTTTTGAAACCAAAAGAAGTAACTGCAATTTGTTTAACTTAGTATAGGTAATCACATGATTTCGAGTGCAATTTGGGATAAATAAGCACGAGTAAATTTTTCAAAGGCGTACAAAATTGCACAAGCCCGTAGGGCGAGTGCAATTTGTAGTCTTTGAAAAATTTACAAGTGCTTATTTATCCCAAATTGCATGAGAAAAATCATGTGATAACTTATTAATAATACATGTATTCATGAAAAAATTGCGAGAAAAGTTCATGCGTGAAACACGCGCAAAACAGATTTAATCAAACTCTCTGTTAATGTAATTACACGTTCAGTCAAAACAACAGTTTCCACAATGTTTTTAAAGTTTGTAAGCCATAATAAATCCGGCTTAATAATTCAAGAAATGTTTTATTCAGTATCTGAATCACTTTCGAGGAAATGCAATCGCCGTTTGCAAGGTTTAATAGTGGGCGATGTCTTGCTGTTGAGGTTGAATGTGACGGTGCAGTTAGTGAAGGAATTCATTAGATTTGAGCTCATCATTTGTAGAATTGCTGAACTTGACACAGGAGGACCCTGTGAGCTGCTTGGCCCTGGCTTTGTTTCTGGTGTGGTATTCCTTTTTGAGATGGCCCACGAAAGCTGTCGCTGTTCGTTTTCGTCTGCTTCATCATAGTCATCTAAAGATTGGATATTTCTGTGACCGATGACTTTTGCGATGGCTTTCGAGGTTCGCCTTCTTCATCTTGCTGACTACTGTTTTTCAGGCACTGTGATTAGAAAACCGCTTCTCAGATGTCTCGAGGCTGGTTCCGGAGACGATATTTTTCATCATGGAGTTGATTTTATTTTCTCCCATGGCTTGTACTTTGTACCAAACTTCGTCAGGTCGCCTGTTGTGACCACTCGTCCTGAGATTGGCAGGCCTATGGCCTATGTACTGTCGGAATAAGGCCACTGGACACTTCTCTCCCCCGGTCTGGAACATTTTGGGCTGAAACTGTCTTGGCTTTGCATTCAAACCTCCTGGTCTGGTCTTCGTTGGCCCTTCAGCAAACTCGACAAATTCAACGCCATCGTCGCCCTTCATGATTCTGAAATCCTCCAGCCTCATTCCGCGGTGTTCCTGTCTTCCACGGAGTCCAAATTGTTGTGTTACTTGCCACCACATTGTTTGAATCAACGACTCCGGATTTTTACCACCAAGTTTTCCATTTCGCCAGAGAGTATTTTCTTCTTCATCTGAAACATGGCGAGCTTTGTTCGGCCGCTTTCCATAGCCAGCCGAGCGAAGTTGTTTTGCTTTGCCTTCTAACACCTGCTTTGACGAACTAAATTGTCTGTCCCTTATGATGGAAAACGTGTAGCCTTTGTTCTTCAAGTGTCTATCCAGCGCTGTCATCATGACCTTAAGGCTGTCTGGCTCGTAATATTCGCCATGCTTGTTCTTGATTTTGGCGTAAAATCGCTCGAGCAAAGTGTTAAGCTCAGTTGGCTCGTGGCTTTCTATTTCGCCAGCAATTCCTTTCTCCATACACCACTTCTTCCATACAGACAACCAGAAAACAGTGCTTTTGACAGTGTTATTGTTTTGAGAGCTGTTTTTCAGCTCCTCAATAATTGTTGTTTCGGTCGCGAATGAAAACCTGCTTGAAACGCCAGCCATTGTTTTTCACTCGCCTAAGCAGATCAGAGCAAATTCAAACTCGGCGCCACTTGCGCCATTCAGACGCGTGGAAGCGTTTGATTGCCCCCCTGTGGCTGCCTTTATTTATTAACCAATCAAGATGCCGCGTTTGTTTCTTTTTTCTGCACTGAATTTCCTAAAAACTGCATTTCTTTAAGCCAATCAGATTCGAGAAATTTTTTGATGTATATTATTAGTGCTAAAACAAATCTAGAATTGTTAGCCTTTTACCATCCAATTCGATGTGAAACCTAACAACTTTCAACTTTGTAAAAAAAAAAAAACAGGAAAAAACGTCAGACAGATGAAGTTTTTGTTTAAATCAGACCTATGATATTTGTTAGAAAAGTATTTCCTTGACGTGATAAAAAATAGGGCCCCAATGGGTCCATGTGTTTTGCTGCTAGAGCAAAGTCTTAGGGAACATGTTGATGAAAGACAAGTGAGTCGAGATTGAAATCCAACGTCTTTTATTGTCTGTCACTTGTGTGCAGGTGAATAATTGCACTATATTGTAGTCACTTTGTGTTAATTCAATCCTGATAATTTTACTGATCTATGTTATGTTGAAATCAAAGACAGCAAACATAATTTAATTGCTAGTAAGTTAACGTAATGTCTGACATGATTGTCTCTTTGATAAAAAACAGTAACTCTTAACATTATAAAAAAATCTCAATGAACTCAATGTGATTCTTTTAGTGGCGTTATCTCACTGGTTACCGTTAGTTGTATTTGGAATCATTGTCACAATGGTAGCGTTTTAACAACAACGAAAAAGACAGAATCTATTGACCTTATAAGAACTCAATGTGATATATTTATTAGTGACAAGACAGTGGTTCTTTAACCACTTTCACCCAAATTAAACACTGGAACAACTAACTCTTAACAAACTTGTTGTGTCACCCTGAGTTAAATATGCAAAATTCAGAAATTATAAATAATCGCACGCGCACCGGCGTACAACAACAGAAAGACGGCGTTGAACGTAACGCAAAGTTCATTTTGAAAGCGAAAGTTTACAAATAATTATTATCATTCGTCAGTCATCCCTTCACGCATGAACACTCGTCGAATTTCAGTGTCTTCACAACAAGATCGGAAGATCGATAAGGACCAATTTTTGATTCTGCGAAAGTTCGTTTTCTTAAAGTTTTAGAAATTTGTGAAGTTGGAGGATTCACTGAGGACTGCGTAGCCGAAGATGCAGTGGCTCGCTGGACATCAAATTCTATTTTTCACGGCGTTTAATTAATCTTCACAAAATAAACATGTGGCACCAGCGCGTCTGGCAGTCAAAAATTCATTTTTCAAAAAACTTTCCCTTTCCAGCTATTTTAGCGGGGCTTATACTATAGTACCTACCTGTCAGTCGTAGAAAAGCTGAAATTTAAGGATGAACTGTTTATTAAATGAAGACCGTATTATTTTTTAATAACTAGTAAACAAACTGGTCGCCACGCATTTAAACACGAACTGACGAATGTTGCATCTGATGCAGTGAATCTGGTGAATGAGAACTTCCTTTAATATTTCTTTGTTTTCGACGGTGTGAACCACTGAATAAGTTTCTTTCCCATTGTGATGTTACTAGTATTAATTCGTTTCTAGCTGTCTTTTATATAGCTCGAATACAGCTACAATTAGCGGTGCAGCCTACCAGCATGGTATATTCCTTTCCAGCTGTCTTTGCGTGACAAGTTACACGTTCATACATTTTATTTTAAAATATGAAGTTCAGAGTTAATACAGTACTAGTATGCTGTAGACAGTGTAGACAAGGTGAGGGTAAGTTTATTTTCAAAGCGAAAGTTTACAAACTGTGCACTAACCGGTCCTTTGGAGAAAATATTTATGACCTTCGGCGAGGTTCCAAGTCTTCGCTCTTTTCGTAAATGATGAAAACTGCAGAATAATTTTCTCATAAAACTGGAGTGGTCGCGCCACAGTTTGTTTTCTTTCCCAATGCGATATACTTTTAAATCGGTTTTCTGTTTTCCAACGTGTCCAACGTGGTTTGCGTTCGAATACTTTGGCCCGTAACTTCGAATGCGATCAGCGCTACGGTTCATTGGTTTCGATTTTGTTTGTTCATGGATTTGATTGACATCGGTAGTTCAGATTTCTCCTCTGTTACGGCACTTACACCTTACACCTTACGGTCCTTACGGCACAAACTTCAGCTCTCAATGTGTTTTGCTTGCAGCCATTGCGGCTGCAGCAAAACACAAAAATTCTAATCAAATATTTGACGAGAAATATAAGAAGGAAACAAAATTATATGATTGTGTACATGTACATGTCGCAGGAGTTATAAAAAAATAATATTTTGTTCAAGTGAGAATACAGGTAGATATCAATATTATTATTGCCAAAATCATGCACAATGGGCGTTATGTACTTCATTTATAATCATAACTTTACATTAAGCTGAATGACAGAAATTTAGCGAAGTGTGCCAAATATAGATCTATACAGCTGTTGGATATATAGAATAAATCATTTATCTTAAAGCATTCTAAGGGGCTTAGCTTGTTGGTTACACTACCAGATAACGACAGACAAATGAAATTTTGTACTGGAGAAATCTACCGAAGCGTTTAAGCTCATTTTCTGTAGTGACAGACAAATCGTGGAGCTCGAAACTGTCATTATATACCATATTTTGACACTCAACACTGCGTGTATATAATATACAGCTTTGTCTCGCCATGGATCTACTCTACAAGGATCAAATGTTGAGAGAAAATCTTAATCAAATATTTCTGTCTCAAAGTGTGTAAAAACTAAATGATCTAAATGTTACCGTTCGAAGTTGTTCCAATTGAGAGCATTCGTTCTTGTACGAGTCGGCATCTTCGTGGTAGTGCTCTCGTATATACTGAAAATAAGCGCAGATTTAGAGGAGTCAGGCTAAAAAATTGGCTAAAAATAAAGAAAATACGTTTATCTTGCTTTACCGTTTTAAGTGAAGGGGTAAATTCTGTAGGAAAAGTTTCTTTTAAGTCCACATTTAGCATCAAAGATCGCGGACATCCCTCCATCTTGGTGACGTCATTGTCTAAGGAAGAGCCCACAGTATTCGAAAAATAATACAGCAGAAGTCCTGAGAATGTTATGCGTATTGGCATAATAAGCATACAGTTTAGTATTGCAGCCGCTGATCAAGAGGAACGAAGCTCCAGAATACGAGATTCTGCGATTTCTGCATGAAAATGCAAAAGGAAGAACTTCGAAAATATAAACAAAATGTAGAAACTGTTTCATGGATGATCTAGAACGTGTGGGTGCTATAAAGTACGAAGAGTTTTTCAGGGATTTCTTGGAACCAAATCAATTGTGCATATTTTCCAGCGAGCTCACCCAACATTGGAGAAGTCGAAAAGAATGGGTCAAGGACGGAAAGCCAAATTTGGACTTCTTGTCAAACGAATATGGTAAATATAAACTAAAGCTTGAATCTGTTAGATATATTTATGTATTAGACCAGAGAAAAGTTAATCATCAGGCATCAACTAAATCTGCGTGACATGTACCCCTGCATGCACACAATCTCGACCCCAGAGCCAAGGAGAACGTGGGGGACGAGATTGGTACACCCCCGGGGGGGGACTCCCATATTAAAGGGACGGGGATGCTCGTCGGAAATTTTGAAAAGAACCCCTAAAAGAGACCAATCTGGGCGTGGCTCAAGCTATTTTAGACCCCTAAAAGATACCAAAAGACTGAGAAAAAAACTTATATTGGTATATTTCTTCGTGTGTAACCCTAAACGAGACCCTGACGGCTAAAAATATTGTCATTTTCTTGCATTTTCCCCAGAACACCCTAAGCGAGACCCAAAGTCCGAAATTTATACCCCTAAGCGAGACGACGAGCATCCCCGTCACTCTCATATGGGATTCCCCCCCGGGGGTACACCTACATTAATTGAAAGTTAATGTTAGTGCCATGCGATAATGAAGAGGAGTGGCTGGAGATGAAAAGGGACTAGGCACTAGTTAGAGATCTGGACCTCTGTGGTGAACTAGGGGCCCAACAGATGGAGGAGTTGGTGCTTGGGTGGTTGCTATGGAAATCGACACAATAGTGAAGCCCTTTGCACCAAGTCACACTGAAGGGTCAGTGGTGCATAAAAGACGCTCCACTACAGGAAAAGGGAAGGAGAAGAGGAGAGAGGGAGGGAAAGGCAAAAATTTGGAAACCAGTGCAACTAGCAAACTGTGCATGAATAAGCGAACATGGCAACGATTGTACCAGATACGCACTCACCTGTGGGTGAGAGCGAGGCCGAGCCAGGGGCTGGACACCACTCCACTAAACATTGCCTTCTGTCAATGAACTTGACACCAAAATAATTGTAAGGGCAAACGTATCAAGAAATGGTCTATCGTTGTGGCTCAACTTTTCCCATTAAGCGCTAAACAATAGTCCTTTTGTTCTTGGTTGTGCTGAGGGACTTTGGCCGAAGCTAACCGGAAAAGCTTGTGACTAATTGGAAAATTGTCGGTCAAAACAAATTAGCTGCACTGGGGTAGTGGGTAGCGTAAATTTGTACTTCTCAGGTCAAGTTTCGCCACTGCACCCCAAGGAAGAATTTGATGGTCAGTTACCCATCGGTTTGATTAAGAAGTCGAGAATTAAATCATTTTTGTTGCGAAGACGCAAACTGAAGCTTTGAACATGACATACCGCTTAACTTTTTATTTGTTGCTAAGACGCGAACTAAAGCTTTGAAATGAAATACTGCTTAATTTTTTGTTTGTTGCGAAGACGCGAACCGACGCTTTGAACATAAAAACCCGCTTAACTTTTTATATTTTGGGAAGATGCGAACTAAAGCATTGAACATGAAATACCGCATAACTCTTTATTTGTTGCTAAGACGCGAACAAAAGCTTTGAACATGAAATACCGCTTAACTTTTTGTTTGTTGCGAAGATGTGAACTAAAGCTTTGAAAATGAAATCGCACTACTTGTGAATGGGAACCACATGGTAGCTTTTACTTTTGATTACAACATTTGCCCTACCAGTCACCCCCTGGGTAAAATTTGTTAAATCTTCGGTCTTCCCGATCGTTCAAATCTCCCGCTCGTATGGTAATTAAAACTTTTTAAAACTCCCGCGTGTATTTAGAAGCTGTTACCGCCATCGTTCAAAAATGGCCGTATAGGGTCATTTTCAGGTCGTAAAACAAAGCCTATTGTTATCAAAGTTGAGCCACTTTTCTTGATACTAAATTAGATATTAATCACTATTGATATCTTGTGTTCAAAACAGGTCATGCTATAGCACCTGTTGCTAACTGCTGTCAAACAAAATATGGCAGTCAAGTCAAGAAAGACATGTCAGTCAAAGAGTTTTGTGATTATTGGAAGAACAGATGTCAAGGTAAATCTGATCTACTTACATGCAGGGTGTTCATTAGGCACCGGAGATCGGAGAATTCTCCTTCTTGTACGTAGAATTCTCCGGCTAAGTTTCAAAGGTCTCTACCTATTTTCTTATTAATATGCGGAACCTTTAAGAATCATTCTCCGGTTACTTTACACTACTCTCCTGCTATTACAATTCTTAATGAAAACCCTGTTCATGTACTTACCCTTTCCAGTGGGAGATATGGTGGCCTAATGATTAGTGCGCTGGACTTCGTATCAAGCCATCCTGGCTGGGATCATTGTGTTGTGTTCTTGGGCAAGACACTAAATACTCTCACAGTGCCTCTCTCCACCCAGGTGTATTAATGGGTACCAGCAAATTTATGCTGGGGGGGGTAACCCTGCCATGTACAAGCATCCCATGCGGGGGGAGTAGAAATACTCCTAGTCACTTGCTTCAGAAACCGGGATAAGCTCCGGTGGTATAGGCCACTTGGCTTGACGCAGACCTTTTTACCCTTTCCAGTAGGCCTCGAGGTTAGCATTTTTTTCTTTACTACTTGATATACTCCAATCCCGGGGGGGGGGGGGGTACTTGGGTCAATTTTTGTTGGGTATGTGCCGCTGACCTCTCAGAACCCCGACCCCATTATAGTCATATTCTATGGCCAATTATAGACCCCATCTTAGTCACTTTTGGGTAAATGTAATTTTCACGACCCCGACTTAGTCACTTTGCCAGTCTGATGTAAACATGCATAAGGGCTATTGCTTACAGCTCACAAATGTATATTTAAATTTATTTATAAGTAAACTGAAACTTTTTTAAAAGAAAAAACTGATCTATTTACTAGGTGTCAAAGATATGCAGATACTTTACCTCAAGGATTGGCACTTTTGTAAGTAAGTCAGTATTTTGGATGGTTTATGTTTATCCTTGTGTTGTTTTTTGATAACAGTGTAGATACATGAGACAAGAAGTCAGGAATGTTGCATGAATTGTAAGGGTGCACTCCAAATATTAATTTTATGTGCATCTTCACATCTACATTTATTCATTCGCGTCATTTTTATCATTCGTTTAAGGCTGCAGTTTGGCAGCCGAAAGCTTATATTTTAACAAATTTTTAACCAGAGAACGTTTCAAAAACATTTTACTTACCGGTATTTACATTTATTAAGTTGATAACATCGTTTAAGACATCACATCAAATATAAAAAATGGATACAAAATAAAAACAAAATGTACATACATAAATTAGATATAAAAATACTTAGTTACAATTTACTTGTTTACATGCTTCCCTAAATTTAATTTAAAATCTTGTCGCAAGCTACATGTAAATAACGATATTACACGGTATTCTACTTCAACTAATGTCATGTTGAGTTAAAAGAGGTTTAACTTATGGCAGTGGTTGTTGATTAGAGGAGGGGCTGGGTCCCTCACCCCTCGTGCCTCCGGAAAGACCAAATATTTACTCCTCTTCTTATTGGAGCAAGAAAGGGAACACCTTTTCTCAGCTTTCCTTTTTTGCAAGATGGAGCCCTTCTTCACTTTGCCTCCTCCTTCCCCTCCCCCCTCCCCTCCCCCTCCCCTCCCCTCTTGTGTTTGAGCACATCTGGTACACTGGGTGCTCTTTGAACAGTTAGTATGCAGGAACGAGCACAGCCATTGTCATACCTGTCCAATATTTTAAGCAAAAGTTCAAGAGTTTACAGTCCTAATTTATATTGAATTCAATTTTTTGACAAGTATCTTGTTTTATTCCTCAGAGCGTTTCCAGCATACAAGGCATATGAAACACCAGTCTATTTTAAATCTGATTGGTTGAATGAGTTCTGGGACCAGCGTAGTGATGTGACTGATGATTACCGGTTTGTCTACATGGGTCCTAAGGGAAGTTGGTAAGGACACAACTTTGTAGCTGTCTGCCATTATCTCACTTAATTAACCCTATTCAGACCAGGGAGGGGGGGATTCTTTTGAGGTCCGTGCTGACTTTGAATACTTATAACTTTTTCAAGATTCAACCAAACGCTGCCAAACTTTGCGAGTTTATCTAAAATTTATCTGGGAACAATTTGGTAGGATAGGTTGGTTGTCAGAACTTGACATCACCATGGCAATGGCATTTTGACAGGAATGTTTTCCCAAATTTGTAATTTTTATGTTTTCTATTAATGAAAATTAACTTTAATGTAATTATTTTCACCTTTTTACAGTTTTGATTTTGAGTACTTTTCAGTAATTTTGGGTGGTTTTCTGGCGTTTTGGAAAAATTTTGAAATCCAAGATGGCAGATCCAAGATAGTGGCTGTTTTGACATCATGATGTAATTGTCATGTGATGTGATGTCATCATCCCACATGAGGTATACCAAAAGATAGATGTTCTGACAAACTATACATCCTATAAGTTTCATTGTGATTGCTTAAATATTCTGGAAGTTACATAGGTGGGGGGGGGACATTTAAAGCCCCTCCCCCTGGGTCCCAGAAGGTCCAAAAAAGCACGGTCGGAAAAGGGTTAAGCATTAAAAAAGTTTTTTATTTTGTTTTGCAGGACCCCCTTTCATGCAGATGTTTTCAGGTATACTTATTAATGGTTTGTTTAGAACTTTCTTGAACTGTTGTAATTTTTGTTGTTTAGTATTGTTTTAACCAACTCTATTACTGTTCAAGTGTGGTATAATAATTATTATTTTATGCTTGAATTAATCGTTGCATTCCAGAAAGGTATTATTAGGTAGAACTTCTCAAAAGGACTAGGAAATAACTCCTTGTTAGTAATCAAATGTTTCTTTCTTGAAGGTCTTACAGTTGGTCTGCAAACATTTGTGGATGCAAGAAATGGCTGATTTATCCACCAGGACAAGAAAAATACCTCACTGACAGGCTAGGTAACCTGGCATATGACGTCACATCAGATGATGTGAGTGACAGGTGCCAATTTCCAGACTTTGAAAAAGCTTCAAAACCAATCACAGTTATTCAGAAAGAAGGAGAAGTTATCTTTGTGCCAAGGTATTGCAGTGCTCGACAATTCATTGTATTAGATCTGAGTTTATACACTATACCAACAAGATGATTGGAAAACTTCAAAGTGTGTGTGGCAAAGTTCTCAACCAATAACCCTTGTTCTCATAGCCCTCTTTCCCCACATTCTTTGTTTAAAGAAAAGAAAACTTAAATAAGCCTGGAAGCAAATGTTGATTTTTGTAAGGGTGGGATGGTGGGTACATGTTTTGTATAATTTTTATTTGAAATGGATTACAGCTATACCTATTGCCATCAATATTTTATCAATTTTTCAATAAAATTGTATATTATATCCAAGTATAGTATGAGCTAATAATTAATTATTTATGATTTCAGTGGTTGGCATCATCAAGTTATAAACTTGGTAAGTTTGATGGTGACAAATACTGTTATTGCTCTAAAGGTGTTTTATTTATCCTAGCATTGAACAGAATCTAATTTCTTCTTAAGATATCAACACAAAGTCAAGCATAAATATTAAACTTTATAAGAAGGAAGGAACTGATCCCCAAGAAGATTTTTGTAATAGCTCATGTAAACTAGGCTTGAAAAAGTAAAAGTTAGGATAAGTTTGCTAGATGACAAATCCACTTATACAAAAATAACTTCTGATCATCCCTTTCACATTCATATCCTATATGTATGACAAGTGTTGAATCCACAGCTATTGTGACTTGTCTCCAATATTTGTGCCATGCTGCACTGTACACATGAACACTTGTAAATTGAAGAAAAAGCTAGTATGATATACCAGGTAATATAGGTCTTGAGCCACTGACTGACTGACTGACTGATTGATTGATTGATTGATTGATTGATTGATTGATTGAGGTTGGTGCCTCGGTGATGTTTTTCAGTTCCCCAAGGTGTCAGCTGACTGCAGTTCACCTGTAGTACTATAAGACATACAAAATGAACTTCATTTTGATAGAATTATAAAAATAACACTTTTTAATTCATTTTAAGGAGGACACCGTTTCTATTAATCACAACTGGACCAATGCTTGTGGTATTTTTAAAATGTGGGAACACTTACAGAGTGAACATGCCAAGGTAAGTTAGATGATGCTGGACTTGTAGCTTTGTAGTTCAGAGTAACTGAACTAAAAGTCAATCTCAAGAAAATGGTCATCACAAGCACCAGAAGGCATCCGTTGGACAAGGTCCATTGATACGCGCACTTTAGGTTGCCTGAAATGTTTACTGCAACTAAACTGTCCAACTTCAGATTTACAGACATGGCCGCAGCTCTTGCCGATGAACTGTTACTCTGGTTAAGGGTTTTTGAGAGCGTGCGACTGACCATATTCTTTGTTCTTTTCATATCTGTTGCCAGAGTGTTGTGCTACTCTCCAACTAGCAGTGCTAGTGAGATGCTCATTATAACAATTAATGCTTTGCCTGTATTGTAGGTACAACAGAGTATAGAAGATTGCAGGGACATGGATAACTGGAATGAGCAGTGTCAGGTATATTTGGAGCCATCAATATAACAATACAATGTTAAACTATACATACAATAACTAACATTTTTTTAGAACAGAGTAAAACTATCTAAAAGAAATCTAGGGACTAAACAAACACATCGCGTAGTTCAATAACGTAACATACAAACACTGAATAAACACAGCGCACGGTTCACTAACGTAACAAACAAACACTGAACAAACACAACGCTGTTCACTAACGTAACAAACAAACACCGAGCAAACACAGCGCACGGTTTACTAACATAACAAACAAACCCCGAACAAACACAGCGCGCAGTTTACAAACGTAACAAACAAACACTGAACAAACACAGCGCGTGGTTCACTAACGTAACAAACAAACACTGAACAAACACAGCGCGCGGTTCACTAACGTAACAAACAAACACTGAACAAACACAGCGCGCGGTTTACTAACATAACAAACAAACACAGAACAAACACAGCGCACGGTTCACTAACGTAACAAACAAATACAGCGCGCGATTCACTAACGTAACAAACAAACACTGAACAAACACAGCGCGCGGTTCACTAACGTAACAAACAAACACTGAACAAACACAGCGCGCAGTTTACTAACATAACAAACAAACACAGAACAAACACGGCGCACGGTTCACTAACGTAACAAACAAACACTGAACAAACACAGCGCGCGGTTCACTAACGTAACAAACAAACCCCGAACAAACACAGCGCGCAGTTTACAAACGTAACAAACAAACACTGAACAAACATAGCGCACGGTTCACTAACGTAACAAACAAACACTGAACAAACACAGCGCACGGTTCACTAACGTAACAAACAAACACTGAACAAACACAGCGCACGGTTCACTAACGTAACAAACAAACACTGAACAAACACAGCGCACGGTTCACTAACGTAACAAACAAACACTGAACAAACACAGCGCACGGTTCACTAACGTAACAAACAAACACTGAACAAACACAGCGCGCGGTTCACTAACGTAACAAACAAAGACAACAAACACAGCGCGCGGTTTACTTACGTAACAAACAAACACAGCCCGCGGTTCACTAACGTAACAAACAAACACAGCGCGCGGTTCACTAACGTAACAAACAAACACAGCGCGCGCTTTACTAACGTAACAAACAAACACTGAACAAACACAACGCTGTTCACTAACGTAACAAACAAACACCGAACAAACACAGCGCACGGTTCACTAACGCAACAAACACAGAACAAACACAGCGCACGGTTTACTAACGTAACAAACAAACACAGCGCGCGGTTCACTAACATAACATCAAACACAGAAAAAAAACAGCGCGCGGTTTACTAACGTAACAAACAAACACAGCGGGCGGTTCACTAATGTAACAAACAAAGACAGAACAAACACAGTGCGTGGTTTACTAACGTAACAAACAAACACTGAACAAACACAGCGCACGGTTCACTAACGTAACAAACAAAGACAGAACAAACACAGCGCGCGGTTTACTAACGTAACAAACAAACACAGCGCCCGGTTCACTAACGTAACAAACAAACACTGCGCACGGTTCACTAACGTAACAAACAAACACAGCGCGCGGTTCACTAATGTAACAAACAAAGACAGAACAAACACAGTGCGCGGTTTACTAACGTAACAAACAAACACTGAACAAACACTGCGCACGGTTCACTAACGTAACAAACAAACACAGCGGGCGGTTCACTAATGTAACAAACAAAGACAGAACAAACACAGTGCGCGGTTTACTAACGTAACAAACAAACACTGAACAAACACTGCGCACGGTTCACTAACGTAACAAACAAACACAGCGGACGGTTCACTAACGCAACAAACACAGCGCACGGTTCACTAACTTAACAAACAAACACAGCGCGCGGTTCACTAACATAACATCAAACACAGAACAAAAACAGCGCGCGGTTTACTAACGTAACAAACAAATACAGCGGGCGGTTCACTAATGTAACAAACAAAGACAGAACAAACACAGTGCGCGGTTTACTAACGTAACAAACAAACACTGAACAAACACAGCGCACGGTTCACTAACGTAACAAACAAAGACAGAACAAACACAGCGCACGGTTCACTAAAGTAACAAACAAACACAGCGCACGGTTCACTAACGTAACGAACAAACACAGCGCGCGGTGTCCTGACGTAACAAACAAACACAGCGCGCGGTTTCCTGACGTAACAAAGAAACACAGCGCGCGGTTCACTAACGTAACAAACAAACACAGCTCGCGGTTTACTAACGTAACAAACAAACACAGCGCCCGGTTTACTAACGTAAAGAACAAAACACAGCGCGCGGTTTCCTGACGTAACAAACAAACACAGCGCGCGGTTTATTAACGTAACGAACAAACACAGCGCGCGGTTTCCTGACGTAACAAACAAACACAGCGGGCGGTTCACTAACGTAACAAACAAACACTGAACAAACACAGCGCGCGGTTCACTAACGTAACAAACAAACACAGAACAAACACAGCGCGCGGTTCACTAACGTAACAAACACACACTGAACAAACACAGCGCGCGGTTCACTAACGTAACAAACAAACACTGAATAAACGCAGAGCGCGGTTCACTAACGTAACAAACAAACACTGAACAAACACAGCGCGCGGTTCACTAACGTAACAAACAAACACAGCGCGCGGTTCACTAACGTAACAAACAAACACAGCTCGCGGTTTACTAACGTAACAAACAAACACAGCGCCCGGTTTACTAACGTAAAGAACAAAACGCAGCGCGCGGTTTCCTGACGTAACAAACAAACACAGCGCGCGGTTTACTAACGTAACGAACAAACACAGCGCGCGGTTTCCTGACGTAACAAACAAACACAGCGGGCGGTTCACTTACGTAACAAACAAACACTGAACAAACACAGCGCGCGATTCACTAACGTAATAAACAAACACTGACCAAACACAGTTCCCGGATCACTAACGTAACAAACAAACACTGAACAAACACAGCGCGCGGTTCACTAACGTAACAAACAAACACTGAACAAACACAGCGCACGGTTCACTAACGTAACAAACAAACACTGAACAAACACAGCGCACGGTTCACTAACGTAACAAACAAACACAGAACAAACACAGCGCGCGGTTCACTAACGTAACAAACACACACTGAACAAACACAGCGCGCGGTTCACTAACACAGAGCGCGGTTCACTAACGTAACAAACAAACACTGAACAAACACAGCGCGCGGTTCACTAACGTAACAAACAAACACAGCGCGCGGTTCACTAACGTAACAAACAAAAACTGAACAAACACAGCGCGCGGTTCACTAACGTAACAAACAAACATTGAACAAACACAGCGCGCGGTTCACTAACGTAACAAACAAAGACAGAACAAACATAGTGCGCTGTTTACTGACGTTACAAACAAACACAGCGCGCGCTTTACTAACGTAACAAACAAACACTGAACAAACACTGCGCGCGGTTCACTTACGTAACAAACAAACACAGCGCGCGGTTCAGTAACGCAACAAACACAGAACAAACACAGCGCACGGTTCACTAACGTAACAAACAAACACAGCGCGCGGTTCACTAACATAACATTAAACACAGAACAAAAACAACGCGCGGTTTACTAACGTAACAAACAAACACAGCGGGCGGTTCACTAATGTAACAAACAAAGACAGAACAAACACAGTGCGCGGTTTACTAATGTAACAAACAAACACTGAACAAACACTGCGCACGGTTCACTAACGTAACAAACAAACACAGCGCGCGGTTGAATAACATAACATCAAACACAGAACAAAAACAGCGCGCGGTTTACTAACGTAACAAACAAACACAGCGGGCGGTTCACTAATGTAACAAACAAAGACAGAACAAACACAGTGCGCGGTTTACTAACGTAACAAACAAACACTGAACAAACACAGCGCACGGTTCACTAACGTAACAAACAAACACAGCGCGCGGTTCACTAACGTAACAAACAAACACAGCGCGCGGTTCACTAATGTAACAAACAAAGACAGAACAAACACAGTGCGCGATTCACTAACGTAACAAACAAACACAGTGCGCGGTTCACTAATGTAACAAACAAACACCGAACAAACACAGCGCGCGGCTCACTAATGTAACAAACAAACACTGAACAAACAGCGCACGGTTCACTAACGTAACAAACAAAGACAGCGGGCGGTTCACTAATGTAACAAACAAAGACAGAACAAACACAGTGCGCGGTTTACTAACGTAACAAACAAACACTGAACAAACACAGCGCACGGTTCACTAACGTAACAAACAAAGACAGAACAAACACAGCGCGCGGTTTACTAACGTAACAAACAAACACAGCGCGCGGTTCACTAACGTAACAAACAAACACAGCGCGCGGTTCACTAACGTAACAAACAAACACAGCGCGCGGTTCACTAATGTAACAAACAAAGACAGAACAAACACAGTGCGCGATTCACTAACGTAACAAACAAACACAGCGCGCGGTTCACTAATGTAACAAACAAAGACTGAACAAACACAGCGCGCGGCTCACTAATGTAACAAACAAACACTGAACAAACAGCGCACGGTTCACTAACGTAACAAACAAAGACACAACAAACACAGCGCGCGGTTTACTAACGTAACAAACAAACACAGCGGGCTGTTTACTAACGTAACAAACAAACACTGAACAAACACAACGCTGTTCACTAATGTAACAAACAAACACCGAGCAAACACAGCGCACGGTTTACTAACGTGACAAATAAACACTGAACAAACACAGCGCACGGTTCACTAACGTAACAAACAAACACTGAACAAACACAGCGCGCGGTTCACTAACGTAACAAACAAACACAGCGCGCGCTTTACTAACGTAACAAACAAACATTGAACAAACACAACGCTGTTCACTAACGTAACAAGCAAACACCGAACAAACACAGCGCACGGTTAAATAACGTAACAAACAAACACAGCGTGCGGTTCACTAACGTAACATCAAATACAGAACAAAAACAGCGCACGGTTCACTAACGTAACAAACAAACACTGAACAAACATAGTGCGCTATTTACTAACGTAACAAACAAACACTGAACAAACACTGCGCGCGGTTCACTTACGTAACAAACAAACACAGCGCGCGGTTCACTAACGCAACAAACAGAACAAACACAGCGCACGGTTCACTAACGTAACAAACAAACACAGCGCGCGGTTCACTAACGTAACATCAAATACAGAACAAAAACAGCGCACGGTTCACTAACGTAACAAACAAACACAGCGCACGGTTCACTAACGTAACAAACAAACACAGAACAAACACAGCGCACGGTTCGCTAAAGTAACAAACAAACACAGCGCACGGTTCACTAACGTAACGAACAAACACAGCGCGCGGTGTCCTGACGTAACAAACAAACACAGCGCGCGATTTCCTGACGTAACAAACAAACACAGCGCGCGGTTTACTAACGTAACAAACAAACACTGCGCCCGGTTCACTAACGTAACAAACAAACACAGCGCGCGGTTTACTAACGTAACAAACAAACACAGCGCGCTATTCACTAACGTAATAAACAAACTCGGAACAAACACAGCGCACGGGTTACTAACGTAACAAACAAACACTGAACAAACACAGCGCGCGGTTTACTAACGTAACAAACAAACCTTGAACAAACACAGCGCGCGGATCACTAACGTAACAAAGAAACACTGAACAAACACAGCGCGCGGTTTACTTACGTAACAAACAAACACAGCGCGTGGTTTGCTAACGTAACAAACAAACACAGAACAAACACAACGCGCGTTTCTTTAACGTAACAAACAAACACAGCGCGCGGTTTAGTAACGTAACAAACAAACACTGAACAAACACAGCGCGCGGTTCACTAAGGTAACAAACAAACACAGCGCGCGGTTCACTAAGGTAACAAACAAACACAGCGCGCGGTTCACTAAGGTAACAAACAAACACTGAACAAACACAGCGGGTGGTTCATAACCTGAACTACAAATTGCACTCGCCTGAGGGCGAGTGCAATTTGTAGTCGTTGAAAAATTTACGAGTGGTTATTTATCCCAAATTGCACGAGAAAGATCATGTGAATTACTTACTAATAATATTCCTAAAAAAATTGCGAGAAAATAACATACGCACATCTCGTACAAAAACAGTTTATTCAAACTCGGCAAATATCATCACGCGTTCATTCAAAACAAGGTCAAAGCCCAAACAACGTACAGGTTCCTCAAAGTTTTTTAGTCGAAAAATCTGACTTAACAGTCAAACGAATTGTCGGAATAAATTATTCTGGGTTTTACCTCTTCCAGAGATTTTCTTTTCTTCTACTTGTCGAGCTTTGCTTGGGCGCTTTTGACTCGACGGACAGCCAAGTGAAGCTGTTTTGCTTTTCGTTTCAACACTTCCTTGGACGAAACAATTCTCTGTCTTGTACAACAGAAAGCCTATAAGTTCTGTTCTCTAAGTACAGTGTCTTTCAAGCGATGTTAGCATAACTTTGAGGCTATCTGGTCCATAATCTTCGAAAATGTGTTTGTTGTTTTTGAATTCGGCGAATTCGGCGTAAATAAATTTGGTAACATAACAAACACTGAACAAACACAGCGCGCGGATCACTTACGTAACAAACAAACACTGAACAAACACAGCCGGCCTACGGCCTCGTCGACTAAGTATCAGGTAATATTCTGTACGATTTCGCTGGGAATGGAACTGTTGCGTGTTTTTTCTTCGATCGGTGAACGCGAAAAACGAATCGGGAGAAACCTGGGCGCCATCTCAAAACGGATGCGCGTCTCTTGCGTTTTTTTTGCGTTGAAAGATAGAGAGAATGAACAATCTATGGACGATTAGCTTCTAATCAGAGTTTTTCATTCTCTTGACCAGTCCCCGCGACTTCTAAAAAGTCAGCGTTAAAGTGTTACTTTTGGGTTTGGAAAAGTTAGCTCTTTTCACTCATCTTATGTTGTAATCATCTTTTCTCGTGACAGGTGATTTTAAGAGCAAGTTGTGGAATAAACTATGAAGAATTCCTGGAGTTTCTAAATGTTATAGCGAAACAAAGGATATTGACCATCACTGGAAAGCCGGTTATGGATACAGCTAGCGAGGAAACAAATTCTAACAATAAAACATCTCTGACAAGGACAGAATTTAAAAGTTCTGTGTTTCAAGACTGGAGCAGTACGATTAATATACTGGAAGGACAAGAACACAAGTCATTAATAGACTACTGCAGATATGATCTTGAAAAAGTTCAAGAATGTCTTATTAGTCTTAAAGACGAACATCCGTTTAACGAGTTGCAAAACAAAGATCTTCAAATCCGAGTTAATAATCTACTTCAGGAAATCCACACGACGCCGGAGAATGAAAGGACAAGAAAGTAGTCATTTTAAAACATTATGAATTGGTTACAGTGTTCTCCAAAGGGGGGTGTCCAAAGACTTGGTCGATCGTATTTCTTGTAGACAGGTGCTCTTCAAACCGAGGCCGTTCTTGATTGTGATTCAGGACTGTTGAATAAAAAGTTTATTTACAACATGATGTCAAGACCAAAATTATAAAATATCAAAATCCATCTTGGGGCTCATCCCGAAAAACCATAGCAAAATCTCAAACCTTATGATAGCAGAGTTAATTCACATCAAGGGACTTGGTTACGCATTCATTCAGTCAGGTTTTGTTCTTGTAATGCTACTACGCGCGACCTCAACAGCTTTTATTAAACAGTTTTTATTAAACACGAGGCGAGGCGCTTCCCGCTCGCATTCGCGTTTCCGCGTTGCATGCTTGGAAAAGAAAGAGAGTGCTCACAGTCTACGCACTTCTTAAGTTATTTAAGGTCATTGCCCTGAAATAGAACTGAACACAATTTTTTAACCAAACTTCGCCTACTGGTTTTTTACTTTAAGGGAACTTAAATTTTGAAATAAAAAAGGGGGTCACCAGATTCGTTTAGGAGCAGGAAGACCTTGTATATTCCATATAATTCCTTTAAAATTGCTTTGCGAGTACTAGCAAAGTACAAGTTTTTAGCGATAATTTATTTTTCAAACACAAGAATTGATCTGTTTTCATTTTACAGAAAGAATTTGATCGCTACACCCAAAATATGAGAAAAAATTGATAGGTCACCAGACTCGTTTACGAGAAAGTGACAATTTACTTCTCTCGCGGACTAAGCCACATAGAAAAAAGCCGCCATTTTGTTTATGTGCGCGCGCTCGCGCGCGCTTATTACGCTGTGTTTGTTCTGTGTTTGTTTGTTACGTTAGAATTAAGGCCTGATCAACTGTTCATTGAGTTAAATGAATTTGCCACAATAAATGATAAAAAAATAACAATACCGTATTTTCTCGATTAAACGCCGGGCCCCGAATAAACGCCGGGTCTCCAAAAGGTGAAGTTGTAAAAAGGCCCTTCAAGCATTTATTCGAGGTGTAGAATGCTTGAGGAAAAGTGGCAAAATATATGGCTGTAAAAACTTAAGAATGAAAACCCTTGGTTATAAACATCGGGCTCGAATAAACTGCAGGATTCGAATAAACGCCGGCTCCATCAGGCCAAGTTTGAAATTAACGCCGGGGGCGTTCAATTGAGAAAATACGGTATTTAGAGAGGAAGCGACATCAGCCTTAACTGGGTTAGCCTGCGGGCAGGCTCTCTTTTCGGGTGCAACGTGAATATTGAACTGCTCGAGCGCCGAAGGCGCGATCCCGCGAGTGCCGTAGGCGCGAGTGCGTGGGCGAAGCGGGCACGCCGAGGGATTTTAATCGCGGGCTCGCTTGCTCGCAGGCTATAACTGGGTCAAAAAATGTTAGTTCTTCTGTAGGAGGGGTGAAAACCAGAGTTTGTTATGTGGCCGTGATGTTTTCAGTAAAAGACTGTTACTATTTTTCCAAAAAGGCCAATTAGCCTTCGTAATAGTAGCTACATTACAAGGTTGGGCCGGATTTTACAGCTTACTGCAGTTACGCAAGATGGTCTATGAAAACTGTGGTAGACTATTAAAATGTGAAATCAGATCGTGTTAGAATTGTTGAATTGACAGATTAAAGTCATTTAAGAACTGTCGGATTGTAAAATTTGTAGAACGCTAGATTGTTAGATTTATTTGTTGAGAGCGTCCATTAGGTCTTGGAGTGGAAGACCGCAATAAACCTTGTACAAGGTATACAGTCCTGACGGCAGTCCTCCTTGTAGAGATTTTGCGACAAAATTTTCGCGCGAACGTCCTAATTTATTTGTTCGGAAAAACTGCGTTTTCGATGCAGTTGGTAATTTTTAGCACCCCCTTCACAGAATATAGATAATAACAAACTCTGGTAAGAAAACAACTTCTCTCAAGAAAAAAACCCCGGCTGTTTATTAATCGTTCTTAAAACTAGCCGCACCTAAGGTTGAAAATTAGGTGTTCATTTTCAAGTATAAAGGTTATTCGAAGTAAAAAATCCCGTGGCGTTTGTCCTTCATTCGTCGTATTTGATATTACAACTTTACAACTTACCAGCAGCGGGAAAGGAATAACAAAGCTGGAGCAAACATCGGAATTAAAATAACATATTTAATTTATTTTCGCTGCTAGTTATCTCACTCCCCTTTTAATCCCCTCGATGAACTGATCGGAGGAAAACGAAGAGATCATGGCGGGGATTGTTTCGAAAATGGTGACAGAAAAAGCTGATTCACCGAAAAATAAGAGCAATAAAGCAGCTGGTACGGTTATCTTTTAATAACGAAGCTTTTATGTGAAAATATGATCTGTAATAGTTTGTTTTGGAAATTCATATTTTTCAAAAGCTCTAATGGGTAATTTGGTTATTTTTCACAGCTTCTTGAATCTTCTTATCTGTCTGTGCATTTGAATTTCGTTCCATTGACTCTGGAAGCCGCCAGCTGATTGGACAAAATGCATGGCTTTGTCTTTCCTGAGATGTGATTGGTTAAGGGAGATGAAAGAAGGTTCGTCATTTCCTCCACATGAAAACAATCCCGTTTTTCAGGACAAAGCAAACAGCTGTGTTCAGTGTCTTCGCGAAAAACCTCAAGTGATGTCTTCCACGAGAAGGAGAAGGCTTTGCACAGAATATTACCGAAAAGCTAAAACGGTTTCTTTAAATACACGGAGCTGCAGTTTGAGTAAGAGCGTTTGTCTTTCGCGAGATCGGCTTTCAACAACGACAATGTTTGCTTTAGAGCAAGCGTTTGTAACGGCAGATTTTTTTGTGATCTACGCTCGTCAACCCCTGTTCTTTTGTTTTGTTTTGCAGAGAGAGATAAACTGCGGAGAAAATGCAACACTGGAGACTCGTCGACGAAGGAAAAAGATTGTGGATTGGATATCAAGGAGGTTGAGAAAAAATCTGACATGTGTTTAGATGTGAGTCGGTCGATCGCTTATCAATATTTTTTCCTCGCTTGGGGCTTAAACATCTTTTACACCATTGTTTTCAAGGACAGGATGGCGTCACAGTATTTTAGATTATCTGTTATTTTAAACAGAATTAAAACCGACAAACTGTAGAAATCATTTTTAAAATGCACTCTTCGTTCGATCTTTTTCAGTCATCACTGTCACGTCTATTGACCAAAAATCGACACACGAAAGCAAGTACAACACGAAGCCCTGGTCGGAAGAGATCTTGCAACCATGTAAACTCAAATACAGTTCAACATTCTGCTTCTCAGAGAGGTAGGTGTCGTATTGCTAATTCCAAAAAAAATTATCGATAAGTTTCTGAAATAAGCCGTTCCTTTTTGTAAGCGATGTCTTTGTTAAGAGTCTTTTATTCAAGATGCCTTTGTTGAGCGTGTCTCCACGTGCCATTTGACTCAATAATAATTGTCACGAAAGAATTGAATTTCAAATGCGGCGGCAGACATGGTTGAACGTTGGAAATAACGTGGAAGCCATGGAATCCTTTCATCTTCTTGGCTCAAGAACTAGAATTATTTATTCGGGGCAGGGCTACATTTTTATCATCTCAGGAATGAATCATGGCCTGCTGTAGCTAGACAGCAATTATTGCTCTCTGTGCATTTAATAGCGTCTCAGTATGCCAAATATAATTTATTCAGTGTCTTGCTCTTTCCCCAAGAGATAATCGGTAACATTTTTTTAAGACTGAACTACATGTTAATTTTTTGACTGCACTGTATTTCAAAAGCAATAATTATAAGGTATAATGAGGGATTTATAATTTATCTCAAAATATAAGCATATATTAAGAAGATTTTTGCAACTGATTATTACCCAGGGTACATCTATCAAATTAAATCGAACCAAAATTTAATCAAACTCAACCAAACACCAATTGTTCGATTGGGTTCAGTAATCAAACATTACATGTGCTGTGAGTTTTATTTATTGAACCAATTGAATGCAATGGAATTTAATCTATTTTTGATTTTGTTTAGAAGGTGTCTCTTGATACCTAAAAAAAAATATAAGTTTCATGCAGGAATAATCATTATCAACAGACAGGAGTTCAGTAACTAAATGTTCAATTGAGAACGATTGTCGACTGTTTGGTAATCAAACCTTCAATTGTTTTCATTAGATCAAGTCTTATTGTGAGTTTGATTATATGTTCAATTACCGAACCCAAGATAGGGTATTTGTTTGGGTTCCACTGGCAGATATAGACTTTAAGTTAAGTGGGCCGGACATGATCTTCCAGACCCTGGAATAAGAGGGGACCCACTCTTGAATATAATTTGGCTTACAAATAACGTGTGGATTCCTGGCCTCTCCCTACTTCCTCTCTTCCACTGGGTTTGATTGCCTGGGTTTATAAAAGCTGAATATTCAGGTTTTTAGATGCAGATGTTTTATTTATTCCACAGACAATTTTAACTGCTACATCAAAGCCGTCCCAGATGAGGTTTTGCTTCTGATATGTTCCTACCTTCAAGAAAAAGAACTTTGTAGAATGGCGCAGACGTGTTCCAGACTCAATGCAATATGTCAGGATGGGTGCCTATGGTTTGTAATCAGCATAGACTGTTCACAATTCTTTAGTTTTGTCATATGGGGGGGAGAGGTGCAGGGTTTTCATTAAGAATTGTAATAGCAGGAGAATAGTGTAAAGTAACCGGAGAATGATTTTTAAAGGTTCCACATCTTTATAAAAAAATAGTTACAGGCCTTTGAAATTTAGCCGGAGAATTCTACGTAGTAGAAGGAGAATTCTCTGATCTCCGATGCCTAATTAACACCCTGGGGGTGTTGTTATGTATTAGTGCTGGACTCTGGATCGAATTATCTGGGTTTGAGCCCTGGCCAGGGTCACTGTGTTGTGTTCTTTGGCAAGACACTTTACTCTTATAGTGTCTCTCTCCACCCAGATGTATAAATGGGTACTGGCAAACTAATGCTGGGGGGTAAGCCTGCAATGGAATATAAGCATCCCATCCCCTAGAGGGAGAAGAGATACCAGTAAATAACAGAAAACTAAGTCAGGGTACTAGTGTGATATGTGACTTCCTAACCGGGGCCCAGTCCCTACTTCAGTGTGTAAGAACCTCATTTCTCGCCTCTTCCACAAGCTCAGAGTGAGAAAGCCATCTCTCTGCTGTTTTCACTCCTAAGAATGGGGCATCCGAGTACCGTGGCTCTCCTCTCCTCCAAACTCCATTTGGAGCAGTTTTCTTAGCATCCACACACATTTTCTTTGCTTCGAGCTCTTCTAGTGTGCAATACTGGTACCTCTATATCTGCTTAGGTCGACCCCACTTATTGTAACCAAGAACCACTAGTAACTGATTAACATTAACCTTTATCAAACAAACTACATGTATAAAACTTAAGGATGTTCGCGCAAAAATCTTCCAACATTGCAATTTTTCTTAAACTTTCACCACTGCTAGTTTACGATTACTAATTATGTCATAAATGTAAAAAAAAAATGGGGGTCACCAAATTCGTTTTCGAGATACGATATCTGACAGAAGGCACTTATTTCAATAAATTTGACTTTGTCACTTGATTTGACCTCTGTGGCTTCTGGCAACAAAATATTTTAAACAAATTGATGCAGGCCAACTTCCTTTGTCTGAATTTTTGTGAATGGGTCTATTGAACAAATATATTTCAATTTTATAGTTCCTTAGAGTAAACTTTGTCTTTAACAGTTGGATTTGCAAACGTTCAAAACAGCAAAATGCTGCAAAATTTGACTGATTCGATCGTGCGCGGGAAGAGAAAATGAAAAAATAAATAAATAAACTTCTAACATTCAAATTTGGCTCATTTTTTGTCAATCGGTAGAGATCTAATATCCCAAAAGATTATATATTCCAAAAAAATGGGGGTCACCGACCATTTAAGAGAGGAAACTGCAAGCGAAGTTTAACACAACTACTACCGACCCTATACGTGCTTTGAAAGTTTTCTCAGTGTGCGTGCTCAATGTATGACATGGCTTGACGTTGCGACATGAATTACGTGTGCAGTATGGATGCGCATAAACAATTAGCTCAAATGTCCTTAATGCAATATCGTCAACTCTCTCTAAAATGGACAACGGACAGCTCCAACTGTCCGTCTTAGTGAGTTGTCCGCCTTATAGGAAGTTTAGTTATAATAAAGTAAAATGACTAAAAAAATGGCAAGAACAGGACCAACACCAGCCTGTCTTATGGAGGTGTCCGTCCTATAGAGGTGCCCGTTAAGAGAGAGTTGACTGCATGTACTACTACATAAGGACTGCACAATCAAACCTCCCATAAGCAGACACCGTCGGCCTCCCAAAAAAGTGTCAGCTTAAGAGAGGTGTCTGCAGCTATGAGAAGTTAGAAATGTAGTGTTTGTATATGGCTTAGACCATGACAGAGTCCACTTTCAAGGGGTGTCTGTCAGCAGTGGATTGCAATTTGACTGTACATTAAATTGATATCCAGAGCTTAACATTCCTTCTGTTATACAGGCGATCACTTTACAGTCAAGTATTTGACATGAAGAAGCCGATGATTAAGACATTTGAAGGTGTTTATATTGAACAAGAACCAGAAGATGACTCATGTTGGAAAAAATGTCTCAGTTCACTTTACCACGCCCACCATGTTCATCCTGCTATAGCAAAACAGAACAAACTAAATCCTGGCCACTGTACAGGGAGAAAAATAAATGTAAGTTGAGATCAAATACTTTTCCTATTTAAAGCTAATGATTACAATTTTTCCCAATTTAATTTGAGCATTGCAGGGCAGCAATTAGGCCAGGTTTACACGAGTCACATAACAACCTATAGGGTATTATTGCATGGCATTGGTGATTATATGACAAAGTCATGCAAATGCAAAAAACACCTTGCGTTGCTATTCACCAGTGAACAACATGACATAACACATATACAAAGGAGGCAAGACACCAAGAAACAATTATGTTTATTTCGGTCCACAGGGGTACTCCCCCAGAATGCCTATATGGGTATGTGCCGCCCAACAGGGTCATGATTTTGAGCTCCTGATCGAGAACAGGGTATCCATTTTAGAGACAATTTCTAGAACAGGTATGGCATTTCGAAAGTACAAAAGTTTCAGCCAAAACGGGTTGTTAACAACTTAATTGGCCTTTTCTAGTAAGGGGTATCATTTTTAATGCAAATACTTTCTACGGCAGGGTGCTTCTTCAGAAACCCAGACAGCTCATACCCACCCAAACTGTATACCTCATAGTACACCCCCCCCCCCAGATTTCAGCAGGTAAATGTTTGAAAATAGATTTAAATTTACTTTGCTTTGAATGCAAGTGTAATGTGACAGCAACCCAAATCTTCACCTGTAACATCAAGTGAGCTCATTTGTAACTGGTGTTATGGGTCACAGCCCTCCCGCTCTGTATCTCTGATCACATTCTGTGTTTAATTATTCTCCCTCTCTCTCTGCTAACAGTATCATGAAACAATTAATGAGGCCCTGGAAGCTGTGCAACATGATGGTGTTGTTATAGTACACAGTGGAGTGTATGATGAGCAGCTGTCAATCAGCAAGCCTATGGCAATTATTGGAGCAGGTAAATAATGATTAAACATAGCTAAGCACTAGCAGAGCCGCATCCCACAGGCAACTTTCTTTTGCCTTTGGGTGACTTGTACAACTTTGCTACAATGAATGTTTTTAAGAGCTTGGCAACCAAGATTTCTTCAGAAGAGCCTTTGGTGATGGGTACCCTGCAATTATTCTAAGAGCACAGCTTTGTTAAAAAATAATAAATTACAATTTTTATAGCGCAGATGTATGTACAGTGTAGAAAACTATTACCTTTTAGATTGCATTTGTTATACGTTTACAGCAGGGCTCAAAATAATAATTTATGGATTGTTGCCTGGCCAAACCGATTTTAGCTTGGTCATGTGTCATTTTTGTCCGGTAAAAATTTTGAAAATAGTAGAACTTTGCTTTTGCTTTTCGTCGAATCATCTTTGTTTGCATGATAGAAAAGGACCCGCCATCTCTTTACCGTTTTGCCGGCCTGCGGGTTCTTTATTGATACTGTAGTTTCTTCATACCCTTGTTAGATGCAATAGCGACAAGTTCTTTTGGTGTGGTACATGGCCGGTCAAAATGACAGACAAACCGAACATTTGTCCTGACCCATTGTCATCTTGGCCGGATGTTGTCCGTTGACCAGCCGTTATTTTGAGCCCTGTTAAAGTGATGCTAAAAATTACATAAAAACACCTTTTTCGTGCCTTTTTTGTTGATAGCTAAAAATGAAAGTAATGCAGTTGTCATACAGTGCAACTCTTCAACAGTTGTCACTTTCTATCCTGGTTCAGCATGCTCCTTCTTAGGACATCTAACATTGAAGGTAAATATTGTGTGTGCTACATGTATAAGAATATTAGAGATATTCATGTTTTTATTTAGTTTTGCCATGTGGCCTCAGGAATAATGCACTTACTCTCGGCACTTGGAAATACAAAGGATAACCCAGTCATGGGTTGAAACAGTCAGAGTCTTTCATGCTACAAATTACGGGCAACAGAGCACATTTATCAGTATTACTAGTTGTACCTATCGGTAAGTGCCAACGAGCGAAATACTCATGTTTGTTCATAAGAACAGATATTGAATGGTTTTTGATAGAACTATTGTATTTTAGGTAATATGCGAAAAAAGTGCTATTTCTATGGTGTTTATAAATGACACAGGCTTGATAGCCTGCGTAGCAGACGCCGTAGTTTCCAACGCGCGTATTCTCGCGCTCGCGCACTCTTTTAAACACACTAAAAAACGTACACAGATGTCTGCTACGCAGGCTACGGGTTTGACAGATTGATTACTCTTGACAAATCTTTAAATTCTTTTCAACGCTAAAATGTCACTAAATATAGGCAATAAATGAGGTTTAATCACTGTTTTTTAAATACAACACGCGATGGTTAAAATGTTTCCGTCCACAAAAGGGATAGTTGCATTTCAAGAACTTCTTATAAATCAAATCCCAAAATCAAAACTGCTAAGATGCTTTTTTAAAAATAATTTTCAGTAATCAGAGACAGTAATGCACGGGTCAGATTTCAGTCTCGCATGCGAAGTGTCATGTTCAGTTACGCAAAACTTGAAAAATTTGAACAGAAAACAAAACTTGAACGGTCAAGGATTATTTGGAGACAAAAATTTTATTCAAGTTAACATTACATTTGCCGTTAGAAGCAAAAAACTTTTGACTTTCTTGTGTGTATGACATGCAGTAATTTTAGTGAGCGTCGCTTTGTTTTGATGTTATTCCTACGCGGAGCGAAAATGCGTGCCAAATAAAATATAAACGGTATTTGATTTGAAATAAATCATCGGTCAAACAATTACTATAAACACAATCAACACTAATTAAAAGGAAGCATTTACCCGACTTCAGCATTCTCATAGGTCAAGAAAACTCTATTTGAAGTCAACAGTCCGTGGTAGTTGATTTTCATGTCTCTCTTCGATCGTAAATCAAAGGACTCCAAAGTCGAAAGATTATTTCATCGCTTTGAAGACCTTGATGTTCATTTTTTTTGGCGGTCGAATATTCTGTAGGGTATTCTCTTTCGATTTATAATTCCCTAAAGGTGTATTTATCGGTAAAGGGATGAATGACCACATTGAAAATTTTAACAGCGAGTCGCGTGGACGCCATTTTGGTCATTTGCTCTCTAGCAAGGAGTGAGAGACTGGGAACCAGTTGGGAAGAACAATACAACCCAAATATGGGGTTTACTTACACCCAAATATGGTAAAAAAAAAAGTCCCTTACGCAGAACGTAAGATTTTCTCTGCCTATACACTCATACGCACACGGCTCTATGATTCTGCCGCCTCGACAGCCTCACCTCTTGGCTCGGCTGTCTCGTTGGCAATTAGTAGTTGTCCAATTTAGCAGATTTAAGTGTGGTTCACCTCGACTTTGTGCAGAGTTTGCATTCATTTGTGTGTGGTTTTTGAAGTCGTTCTGTCGGTCATTGATGTCAAAATGCAGGAAATGGCATCTTAGAGGCCTACATTTTTCAAAAACTTCTCCGGTGGAGCATGCTCCCAGAGCCCCCTAGAGGCTCACACCTTCAGTGCTCGTGGCTGGGGCTACGCCGCTCCAAAACCCTTACTTTTTTCATTCTTAGGGTTGAATCTCTGTAAGTAGCCTTGCCGTGGGTGGGGGGAGGGGGGAGGCTTCATGTGAATAGAGGATGTATCGCAATTAGTTCCATTTGCACTCTTGTGTTTGCAGAATTGTCCTGATAGTGAATCTCAGGTGATTAGATCAGGCTGCGTAGAAGTTATTGATGACTGCTCACCTACAATCTACAACTGCAAGCTCACCAGCCAAGCTAGTGGTAAGTTTTTTATTATGGTTTATTATGAAGCAAGTAGCAGCTGGGTGGAGGGGAACAGGGGGCTGGAATCTGTTAGTAAAGGGGGTGGAAACTCTACAGAGGCAAATGGAAGAAAACGTGATTCCAAAGGTATTGGAAGCAAGGAGAAATTTCACCACATTGCATTAAATATTTTACAATAGAAATAGCGCACGGAAGTGGGAACCACTAAGGAAAGGGCATTTAGTCGCTCCTGTCCCTCCCCTATAACTGTCGCAAGGCAAGCACATATAGATCAGTGTCCTCTCCACTACATGTAGTAAGTGGAAATTCCCTTTAAAAGTCACTTCATACAGTAATGTCGTGTGTGTGCCTTGATGTACCACTAAATCATTGGAACCTGCATTAAAAAGATGTTGGGCAATCAGTTAAAGTTATGAGAATTAGAATTAACACAATTGGATTAATCTCTTTTCTGTAGCTGGTGCAACAATCTATGTACACGGCAGGGGAGCAAGACCTACATTGTCTAACTGTCTTATTTCTGACTCAGAAAATGTTGGTGTCTTCATCACAGATGGAGCTCAGGTAGGGTCGGGAGTAAACATTAACTACTGTAACAGCAAATTAATACTGCAAGCATTACTATACGATGAAGAGTTCTCCGCATTTTAATGCAGGAACGACACTCGCTATCCTTGGCATTTACAACATTCTAATGAAGCCCTAAAGTTAAAACACAAGGAGTAAACAATTTTACGGTAACACAAGATTGTTTTTTTTTATATAGGGAACATATGAAGACTGTGAGATTACAAACATCAAGCTAGCGGGAGTGTGGGTAAGGAATCATGCTAGTCCTATCATGAGGAGAAATAAAGTGCATCATGGGAGAGATGTTGGCTTCTTTATCTTTGACTATGGACTGGTGAGTGAATAATTTCAATGATTCATGACTTAAAGACGTATTTCAGCGTTTATTTTGAACTGATGAGCAAACATTAATTGTGTCCCATCCCCATGCCACTTCCTTCTTCCAAACCCTCAACCAGGCTATTTCAAGGTCCCCACCCATTTCTTAGTGACTTACAGCTGCCGAAAAAAAGACGTGTAACCATTAGTAAGGGCGGGAAACTCGCAGATACATCTTCGCTCTCTCTGATTGGTCAGAAAAACTTGCGTGGGTTTTTCTTCAACCACTCACTAAGTTCAAAGGGAAGTAAACAATATAAGCTTTCTGTCTACCCTGCAAAACGATTATGAAGGCGATCATCTGTCAGATTACAAATTTTTAATACCGTAAATGTTTTGCTGTATATTTTTCAGGGTTATTATGAAGGGAATGATGTATATAATAACCGCATTGCGGGTTTTGAGATCCGTTCTCATGCCAATCCAACAGTGGTCGGGTGCAAGGTGCATCATGGCATGACAGGCGGCATTTATTGCCATGACGACGTAAGTACAAATGCTTCTACAAAGGCTTGTGTACACCTTTAAAAATAAATAGGTCAGCAATTAAACATTGGTGTGCTTATTTTACAGGCAAGAGGCGAATTCCTGGAAAATCAGATTTATTCTAATACTTACGCTGGTGTCTGGATAACGTCACAGAGCAATCCGACAATAAAGTAAGAAAAATGGTCAAATTATTCTTTATTTCAGATTTAACCACCTTTATTCTCACGTAAATCCGGATTTTCATGCTGTTTTTTTTACTGCAAGCACTGTACCAAGAACATCTACATGTACATGTAGTTCTAAGTTGCACGGCAGTGGCGGCACATTGCAAGACAAGTTAAAATGAAAGATTACACACACTACACACATAATATCTTGTTCAGAAATCAGTTCAATTTGAATTCTTTCAACCATGCAGTGATGATCAGTTTGGACCTTGTTCTTTGTGTCTGTCTGTGCATTAACGTTAAATTTCACTGTGGGTTTTGTTTGCGTTTTAGAAACAACGAGATATACGACGGACAGCAAGGAGGTGAGAGTACTTTCTCTTCTACTATTAGAGTTGCTTTTATCATTATTGGGTGGACAGTTCAAAAATATAGACCATGTTCTTAACAGAGGTATATAAAAGTAACGTAATTTCTGTCAATTTATGATTTTTTATGCCCCGTTTCAATCTTGGTCAGTTCAATCCATCCGCACTCGTGGTCGTGTTTAACTTTCAAGCATTTCTATTGTGTTAATTCGTTATTTTTAAACATAGCTTAAAGGCTGAATAAAGTTTTTGGGCTGCAATTATTGAGGTTTTTACTGGTCTCTGTAACCTCGATTAGACGGAGACTGGATTGCATTTTTACGTCGTGGATAAACCACAGTCCATGTGTACGTAAACCGCATTTAGATGTGATGTAACAAGTGGTTTAAACACAGTTCAGATCACGACTTTCCCAAATGCTGTCTAACGTTAATGATCTAATAAATGCGCACTCTCAAATAAACGCTCCCCCTAATAAACGCCCCGTGTCTAATAAACGCCCCCTCCAAGGATCGCCTGAAAAAAACAAGGTCACGCTCCATAAAGTAAAAACACGCAATTTATTCAGTTTCTTGCTTGATTCAAACATCAAAGAGGCCAACGATACCAACATGATTGACCCCGATGTCGATAAAAACATCGATATCGAACTATGAATCACTTCTCCAGGCTTTGCATAAGCGCAGAATAGATTAGACTCCTACTCACAAACGATTTTTTTGTCTAACTCCGCCCTGGAACTCCGCGAGCAAACTTATTGTTTTGTTGACGACTTGTTTAAAGATGAATTACAGTCCGTACTGCGCAATCTCGGCTGCAATGTTTAAGTTATGTGAGCCTCACAAACAAAGCAAAACTAAAAATTACGTGACAAACTTACCTGTTTCTTCATTATTAACGCCAGATATCCTTGCAGAACAAATAATAACAAGTAGAAGAACCTTGACGCTATTTCAAATCGACGTTTCAGCTCATCGGAAATTCTTGTAATGGCGGACTAAAAAACTTCATGTACGCCTCTCTCTAAAAAACGCCTCGTATATATTTAACGCCCGCCGTAAAACCTTAAATTTAATAGACGCCCCGGGTGTTTATTAGATCATTGACGATTGACATCGGTCTATTGTTTTCGCTGTCTTAAGATTTAATGACACGCGATTTCTGCCATAAGATCGTCTGACCGATGGGAGACTTTATTATGATTGCGTTGTTTGATTTTTCTTGTAGGTGTTTACGTATTCGGTGAAGGAAAAGGATTGATCGAAGGCAACAATATTCATGGTAAGTAAATTTAAATCTAGATTTAGTGTATTTGTCGGTTTGGCGAGTAAGCAGGAAATTCCTATGTTTAGTGTAGTGCAACTGACAGAAATGAAAAGTGATGAAACTTCTTCCTTGTCTAAAGATCTTTTTGCTTCTTTTTATTTTAGACAATGCGCTAGCTGGAATTCAGATTAGGACGAAAAGTAATCCAATTGTTCGATGCAACAGAATACACAGCGGACTTCATGGCGGAATATATGTGGTAAGGCTGAGTAGTATTTTTGTTTGAACTGGTTTGACGTGTTTGTTCAACTTTACTAAAGAAATAAAAAACGCGCCCGAGTGCATTATTGAGTTATATAAGCACTTGGGAATTTTTAAGAACACGAGAGAAGTGCATAGAGAAGCACGAGGCGCAGCCGAGTGCTTCTCGCACTTCTCGAGTGTTCTTAAAAATTCCCAAGTGCTTATATAACTCAATAATGCACGAGGAGAAAGTTTTTTATTTCTTTTATGAAATGTTAAAGAAATTGCGCGCGCTTAAACTCGTGACGTAACCAGCGTGCATTATAACTCAATAAAGCACGCGCGTGACGTATGCAGCGTGCTTTATGGGATTATAATGAATTCGAATTGACCAATCACAGCGTGCGCAATTCCTCGACCATTTTATAATGACCTGTAAAGCATGGGGTGGAAGTTGTTAGTTTTTTGTACTGATCGGATAAGCGGAATAATCAGGCATGAAAAGTGGTTGTTACAGGAGCAATGTCACGGCATTGTAAGACATTTTTCTCATAACTCTCAATTTGAAGGAAACCTCAAAACAGTGGTTTTTAAGGTAGATAAACGCCAAAGGAGTAATAAAACCCGAAAATAATCAAGGATGGTTTTGACTGACGAAGATTTAGATGGATTACGAATTAGAAACTTGAAAAAAACTTGCCAGTTTTTTCAAGATTGGTTGCCTGTGATGTAGCTCCTTAAATTTAATGTGTCATTCCCTTGTTTTTATTTTCTTGGAAACACAATTTGAGCCAGAATGTGTACCTTACATTATTCTGCGATCATTTTCATGACTGGTATTTCTTTCGATTTTCATATCTTTGTGGTTGTCATTGTTTTGTTCCTCAGCATGAAGAAGGCATGGGACTCATAGAAGACAACGAAATTAACAACAACACACTAGCCGGTGTCTGGATCACAACAGGTATGAAATACACGCTTGGTTATTCCTACATGACATGACCAAAATCAATCGTCACACGTTTAACATACTGATATTTTAAAGACTGTCACAAAAATAAATCCGATGTTGATGGCAAAAAGTTTGTTACGGCACTTCCAAGAAAATTCGAGCAACATTACTGGTTGTTTGATAGTTTTTTTCGACTATTTTGCTTGTTTACAAGCAAAAGTAGGAGATTAGGAGTGATGTGGCCAAAATTTGGAACCACATATTTGTAAACTCTCAAGGGACTTTTTTAATTTCTCAAGGGACTGTTTTAATTTCTCAAGGGATTTCTTTCCGCTCAGTGGGCGATGAAAGGGTCTCTTATTATTACTGCGTCAACACTTGCAAGCTCGTGTTAAAGACGTGACTTGTCACATATTCCGCTGTAGGTGATGAAAGGGTCTCTCATTAGTATTGCGTCAACACTTGCGGGTTCAAATTGCGCTTACAAAATTACAGAATTCAGACTACTACAGAGAACCTGAAAGAAACTTTGTTTAGAATTTATTTTTAGTTCGGATGAAGTCAAGAAATGTGTTGACAAGCGGCAGAGTATCGGAATTTTTCGCACCGTGCTGTACTGCACGGCAGAAATAATTATCCACATGTTCATGTTGAAAGCGAAGTTTTAATTTGAGCAGCCAGCTTTTGAAGTCAATTGTACACTAAATGGATTTACCGATCGTTCAAAAAATTACATCCAAGTTCAAAGCAATAACAGTACATTACCATTTCGTTCTCAAAAGACCTGAGAAGCCGCAATCGGTCCTTGTTTAACTCCGTGATTTGAATTCAAAACGCATTTGTAAGCACCATTACACCATATCTTCGCGGCGGTGGAAGGAAAGATAAACCCTTCATCAACAAGGTTTCAGCACTCTGTACTCCATGGTTTTCCGTTTTAAGGCCACTTTAAAATTCTATAGTGTTTCTCCTTTCCGTTTTAAGTCCCAAAGATGGTTTTTTTTCTTGTTCAGAATCAAAAACAAGGCCTTGGAAGTTTGTAAATACAACCCGCGCGGCTCTACGATTTCCTTGTACGATTTCAATGCACGGAATAATACGAACAAAAACCTTCTTCTAGGACCCCAAGAGTTCTCTAAAAATATGCGCAGAAAACAGATTTTGATTGGTTTATTTGCCGTTATTATCTATAGAACAATAGAAGAACCAAAAAAAACTCCAGGGAGGGAGGGAAAGGGCATATTCCGCTGTAGGTGATGAAAGGGTCTCTCATTAGTATTGCGTCAACACTTGCGGGTTCAAATTGCAACGGCGTGAAAAAGCATTAAAAATGCTTACAAAATTACAGAATTCAGACTACTACAGAGAACCTTGAAAGAAACTTTGTTTAGAATTTATTTTTAGTTCGTATGAAGTCAAGAAATGTGTTAACAAGCGGCAGAGTATCGAAATTTGTCGCACCGTGCTGTACTGCACGGCTGAAATAATTATCCACATGTTCATGTTGAAAGCGAAGTTTTAATTTTAGCAGCCAGCTTTTGAAGTCAATTGTACACTAAATGGATTTACCGATCGTTCAAAAAATTACATCCAAGTTCAAAGCAATAACAGTACATTACCATTTCGTTCTCAAAAGATTTGATAAGCCGCATTGAGTCCGTGTTTAACTCCGTGATTTGAATTCAAAACGCATTTGTAAGCACCATTACAGCATGGCGGCGGTGGAAGGAAAGATAAATCCTTCATCAACAACGTTTTAGCACTCTGTACTCCATGGTTTTCCGTTTTAAGGCCACTTTAAAATTCTATAGTGTTTCTCCTTTCCGTTTAGTCCCAAAGATGGTTTTTTTTCCTTGTTCAGAATCAAAAACAAGGCCTTGGAAGTTTGTAAATACAACCCGCGCGGCTCTACGATTTCCTTGTACGATTTCAATGCACGGAATAATACGAACAAAAACCTTCTTCTAGGACCCCAAGAGTTCTCTAAAAATATGCGCAGAAAACAGATTTTGATTGGTTTATTTGCCGTTATTATCTATAGAACAATAGAAGAACCAAAAAAACTCCAGGGAGGGAGGGAAAGGGCATATTCCGCTATAGGTGATGAAAGGGTCTCTCATTAGTATTGCGTCAACACTTGCGGGTTCAAATTGCAACGGCGTGAAAAAGCATTAAAAATGCTTACAAAATTACAGAATTCAGACTACTACAGAGAACCTTGAAAGAAACTTTGTTTAGAATTTATTTTTAGTTCGTATGAAGTCAAGAAATGTGTTAACAAGCGGCAGAGTATCGAAATTTGTCGCACCGTGCTGTACTGCACGGCTGAAATAATTATCCACATGTTCATGTTGAAAGCGAAGTTTTAATTTGAGCAGCCAGCTTTTGAAGTCAATTGTACACTAAATGGATTTACCGATCGTTCAAAAAATTACATCCAAGTTCAAAGCAATAACAGTACATTACCATTTCGTTCTCAAAAGATTTGATAAGCCGCATTGAGTCCGTGTTTAACTCCGTGATTTGAATTCAAAACGCATTTGTAAGCACCATTACAGCATGGCGGCGGTGGAAGGAAAGATAAATCCTTCATCAACAACGTTTTAGCACTCTGTACTCCATGGTTTTCCGTTTTAAGGCCACTTTAAAATTCTATAGTGTTTCTCCTTTCCGTTTAGTCCCAAAGATGGTTTTTTTTTCTTGTTCAGAATCAAAAACAAGGCCTTGGAAGTTTGTAAATACAACCCGCGCGGCTCTACGATTTCCTTGTACGATTTCAATGCACGGAATAATACGAACAAAAACCTTCTTCTAGGACCCCAAGAGTTCTCTAAAAATATGCGCAGAAAACAGATTTTGATTGGTTTATTTGCCGTTATTATCTATAGAACAATAGAAGAACCAAAAAAACTCCAGGGAGGGAGGGAAAGGGCATATTCCGCTATAGGTGATGAAAGGGTCTCTCATTAGTATTGCGTCAACACTTGCGGGTTCAAATTGCAACGGCGTGAAAAAGCATTAAAAATGCTTACAAAATTACAGAATTCAGACTACTACAGAGAACCTTGAAAGAAACTTTGTTTAGAATTTATTTTTAGTTCGTATGAAGTCAAGAAATGTGTTAACAAGCGGCAGAGTATCGAAATTTGTCGCACCGTGCTGTACTGCACGGCTGAAATAATTATCCACATGTTCATGTTGAAAGCGAAGTTTTAATTTGAGCAGCCAGCTTTTGAAGTCAATTGTACACTAAATGGATTTACCGATCGTTCAAAAAATTACATCCAAGTTCAAAGCAATAACAGTACATTACCATTTCGTTCTCAAAAGATTTGATAAGCCGCATTGAGTCCGTGTTTAACTCCGTGATTTGAATTCAAAACGCATTTGTAAGCACCATTACAGCATGGCGGCGGTGGAAGGAAAGATAAATCCTTCATCAACAACGTTTTAGCACTCTGTACTCCATGGTTTTCCGTTTTAAGGCCACTTTAAAATTCTATAGTGTTTCTCCTTTCCGTTTTAAGTCCCAAAGATGGTATTTTTTTTGTTGGTTTTCAAAGCCTGCTGAGACCGGCACAAGCAATTTGGGGGTGGTTTCCAATGTTTGGGTCAACACTGGCGAGCTGGTGTTATTAAAAGACGTGACTTGTCACATATTCCGCTGTAGGTGATGAAATGGGCTCTCATTAGTATTGCGTAAACACTTGCGGGTTCAAATTGCGGCAGCGTGGATTGAAGATTACTGTAATTTTTGCATACGCAAGCCAAATCGGTCATAAACTGTTTAAAAACGTTTTGTTCTTTGTATTAAAAGGAAAGTTCTTGGAGAGTGCGTTTTATCCAGTAGTACCAAGTTATCAGTACAAAGATACCCACGTTAATGCTTTAGTTTGGCAAGAGTGAAGTTAATGAAATAACATAAACGGATACAAATTCCAGTGGTTTTTAACTGTTGCGGAGTGGAGTGGTTTTCAACGGTTTACGAAGTTTAAAGGAGCAATAGAGCTCTATCTTCTGCTCAATAAATTTGTTTTCAATAGGTTCTTTGTTTTGGTAGCTGTTGTTGCCACTTTTTAAAATGTTTCACACTTCTGCGTTTTACAAAATTCACACATACTGCGTTTTAAGAAAATACGTCAATGCGTATTTTACATTGTTCCTCCCATCAACCGTACCGTTCCACCGTTCCGCCGTTCCACCCTTCCTACATTCCTCATAATAGACTAACCTGAATATCCAGGACAACACAAATTTACATAGTATGCTATAGGGCTACCAAAACAGCTAAAGAAAATTTTGGTATACGACAAACAAATCAAAGCTCCAGGAACATACCCCCAACTACTAGAAATAGAAAAAGTACAAACAAATTAAAATCCGTAAAAAACCATGGCTAAAAGATACAAGAGCTTACCCTACAGGGAAAATATATATTTCAAGACTTGCACTCCTAAACAAAGTGAAAAGCCTAATTCACCCTTTAAAAAGAACTACTCTATACCACAATTGACTGCCAACAGATAAACCATAGCAAAATAGTCGTAGTCTCACAGAGACCTTTGATTAAAGACTCGTGTCCCGCGACAAAGCTTTGCATTTCATAACATATTACTTGCTATGTTGAATTATAAACCTTATTTTCTTTCTTCTGTTAACAGGAAGTACACCAACACTAAGAAACAATAGAATCCACAGCGGAAAACAGGTAAAACCCACACAGAGTAGTTCCTACATTCTCCTTTGGCGCCCAGTGCCCTGGAAAGAAAAGCGAGATAAGGTCAGATTGTTCAGCGATGGGCCTTGCCTCCAGTTTCTTCTCCCCTGTTTCGGTTCTGCATGCTATTAACAGCCTTCAATTGATTGGTACTCGAATGCAAATACCGGCAAAAATCCTGTGTCTGCCTTTTACTTTCAACGAGAAAGTGACTCGTTTATCCGCAAAGGTCTCTTTCGTGCTGCCTTGACCGCTGGCAGTTCGGAGGCGCACCCTTGTTGTCCCCTTTTCGCCTCCCCTCCCCTCCCCCAAGGAACCTCTGTAAAAGACAGAGTATTAGGAATGTGAGCATTTCTCTTTGTCCATTTTTTTTGAAGGTAAAAGTTAACAGCAAGTTGTTTAATATCACTTATAATACGTTTACCTCAAGACCTTATAACTTTGAATGGAAATTAGTCTAATTTGTCGCTGCAGTTTAGGTTTTGCAGAATAAATTACTCTAAAATTGATTCTAAGTTTAAAAGTAATATTTGTCCTCTAAACTAATTGAATAAATTACTGTCTATTTTGCCGTCGGTAGCTTGCTATGAGTCACTCATTATTTTTCATTACACCCGCTTTCAATGATACGTGCGTATAATTTACGTTTTTACAAAACAACAACAGCAAAACTTTTATTTTACAAAATCATATTATATACAATGTCTTTCACGTCCCGCAATTAGCCTAGCAAATGAGCCCACAAGTTCAGAAGGTCATGCTAGTGGGCTGTGTTTGGCGGATTTCGATCCGTCTTGTTTGTTTAGCAAGTCAAAAGATGAATGACGACAGAAAGCCGCTTTGCACGTAACACTGAAAGTGGGTGTAAATTTAGCGCGAAAACTGCCATTAATATCAGTTTTTACACGAGTTTTTTTCAACTAAGAAGAACTTAAAATGTAACCAGTTTAAACCGTCATAAATTAACCAGCTAGCACGATATTAATAATGCTAACATCACGCACGTAAAACGACGACATAACACACATCTCATTGCTCATTTTGGCACCCTAACGGAAAAAAAAAATGCACGACACAAGTTTCGTCGACTTAAACTCAAGTATAAACTTAAATGGTAACTTATTCACCATACAGTTTCACTCGCTAAAGTTTCTATTGTTCACTTCAACTTTTTGTGTTGACAAATATAACTTGCTGTGAGAAAATTGTGAACGATGAGCAACACAAACAAAAAAATGAAGTAATTGTTTTTTCAGTATTAAATAATAACAGTAATTTAAATGCACAGACTCTCGATCGAAGTTTAGTAGGGATAACGCAAAACCGTTTTTTCTTTCAGAGAAGAGACGCACTGAGTAGGACTGGGGACGAACAACTGCACTTGAGGTTAAAGCACAAACATAAATCGAGTCTAACCGGTTTAAGCTGTTAATCGTAACTGTTAAAATCAACATTAAATTTTGTAAACACTAAACACACTGCACTTTACTCAGACTAAAAGGTTTATGTCACTTACAAATAAGGTAAACCTGTCTATTTTATTCTAAAATAATTACTTTTGAGTTGTGAAACAGTGCTAACGTACGGCAGAACTAAAGTTTAAGATAAAAAAAGCAGTTTTTGTTCGTTAGCGAAACTGAATAAAGTTCTAAAATCTCCGCTAAAATAAATGTTAAAATTGTGTTTGTTAATGTTCTTAATACGATAAAATTGACGAAACATGCATTTCTTTATCAGTCAGAATTTTTTTTTTTAGATTTCAATACTCAAAATCTAACAAGTTGAATTTTTGAATTAATAATCTACCATTCATAAAATTTCTTTATTTAATTTGGTAATGTTTGTGCAGTTAAATTAATAAATTTGTTAACAGCCAATGCAGCAGCTTTGACAAATTTCCTTATTGACCATTTCCACCTTTCCCCAAAATACACTTTGTTTGCCCCCCTCCCAAAAATGCACAAGTATTTTTTTTTGGCGGGGGGGGGGGGGGGCAAACAAAGTGTATTATTTGGAAATTTGAAAGTGGCGAATAAATAGTAAACGTACCTCTCTTGACTCACGAACTGTCCTTTTCATTCTAAACATTTTTAGTAATGGTCATATTGGGTGCGAGTAAGGTTTCCATGAACGCCTTGTATTTATCCCTTTACTTATTAGCTTAACTTGTCGCCTTCTAACAGCTTAGCTATCCAATTTCACTCCAATCCATGACTGGTATCTGTGGCGTGATACATACATATTAACCTAAAAAACTACAAGTAACATGTTCTGGCAAATTCACCAATTAAGTCTAAAATTCAGCTGAGTGGTTTATTTGGCCCTCTCTTTTCCATATAAGGTAAAGTGCACGTTGTAAGTAGTAGAAGGATAGATGAATTGAACATAGTGAATCGCCTGTGATTTCCGTCCGCGTGGATTTAACTTTAACCTCTGAGAGAATCTACTCGAGTCTCAAACGAGTAGATCTCTAGTGAAATTTAAATAGTTTGAGAACTCGTGATTTCATGTGTTCTGTTTTCTTTCAGGTTGGCGTTTACTTCTATGATGGAGGCTGTGGAATTCTCGAGGAAAACGAAATCTTCAATCACAAGTACTCGGGGATACAGATAAGGTGAGAGTGCTATGGCATCGCAGAGATGAATCAGGCTATATAGAGATATGAAGATCGACTTTTGAGACGAAGCTGTAGTTATTGCAGGAATGGTTAGGGAATTTAATCTTTTTCGAACTGTGTCCAAACAAAGAAAGTTATGTTCCAACCGACAACAACAACATAATAGGTTAATGTCATTTATTGTCTCTTGTGAACAGTGCTTTTAACACCACTATTTACTTGCTCGACTCTGTGTTGTCGTTTTTATTAGAACTTATATTCTGGTCATTAAGCAATTTTTTGCTCTTGTTTGCCCTAGGTCCGGCAGCAATCCGTGTATTAGAAGAAACAAAATTTGGGGAGGACAAAATGGCGGCGTTTTGGTCTACAATGGAGGTAGTAACCTTGTTTTGCTAGTACACTTGTGCTTCGACATTGTACTGATCAATTCCTTCCTTGATTACCCTTCAAAAACCCTTCATATACCCTTACACCGTTCAAATATAACATTATTAATATAAATCGCCCAGTGCCCTTAAGCCGTTTGATTCCTTTTTCTTGTTCCCAGGCCTTGGGCTGCTAGAAGAAAACGAGATTTTTGACAACGCAATGGCAGGGGTCTGGATCAAGACCGAGAGTAACCCAGTCCTCCGGAGAAACAAGATTCATGACGGCCGAGAAGGCGGAGTGTGCGTGTTCAATTGTGGAAAGGGTGGGTGATATTTAAGCTTATGATAAATATGTGTATATACACAATCGCACCTGCAAAGACTGCAGGAAATCCCTGTCTCTAAGCGCTGATGTTCTCACTGACCGTTCACTTTATATTTTTCTAGGTGTTTTGGAGAACAATGATATCTTTCGGAATGCCTTGACAGGTAAACTTCTTTCCATCGTTTAATCGTTCTGTCTTGCAGGCAGGCCCTTACGCCACTACTGTCCCAGCTACATATGAATATCGAAGTCCTACGAGACGTTGAGTTGCCAAACGTTTCCACATATTTTGTTTACATGTTATGACGGTTTTGATTTTCTTATTGTTGAACGATAACTCGACAAGGATTCCATCCCCCAAAGCCTTGCTCCCTCAAAATATGTCTTCTACAAGTTTTTTTATTTCCGTCTGTCCAATTGTATTTTAAACTGCTTATTATTTACAATAACTATGGTACCTTAATTATTTGTAAAGTAATTTAGTGTCTTCCTTGTAATAAAGTCAGTGTTATTTAAAAAACTTTGTTGGTTGATTGCCTTGCTTTCTTCTTTCTTTTTAGGCGTGCTCATCAGTACAGCCAGTTTTCCAGTGTTAAAATGCAATCGTATCTTCGATGGCGGTGCTGCGGGAATTGAGATAACAAACAGTGCCGGTGAGCCACCCCACCCATACTCCTTTCATTTATACATCACTAGCCCCCCTCCCCATGAACCTGACCCCACCCACCCAAACCTCTTTAAAGATCTGTCCTTTACTACTGACACGAAAGAAAATTACATCTAAAATTGATGACATATCTTTTCTTTGATCGTTTTGTTCAAGACAGATTCAAACAATTTTTTTCTGCAATGTTGTCTTGTTTAGGTGGAGTTCTGGAGGAAAACGAAGTCTTCAACAACCGGTTTGACGGGATTTGTCTGGCTACCGGTGTCGAGCCTCAGCTTAACAGTAAGTGTAATTTGACTCACCTACCCCACCCTTTCAGTTTATTATTGTTGTTTTGTCACACTAATAAATCTTACAAACGTCTGTCAGATAACAAAGTGCACGGAAACAGGCGTGAAGTGGAGAAGGCAATAGAGTCCTGTCGCTGTCTGTTCCAGGTGTCTGGTAACACCTGCTACCCCATGCACGACTTTTACAGGTTTGTTACCTACATGTTCTTTCAGTCTGTAATACAGTCGATCGGTCGGTTGGTGGGTCGGTTGGGGTCGGTCTAGGCCTTCTTGCTTTAGTTATTTATCACTCTATTTCTTGAGAATTGCAGTCATTAAGGTGTTCTACAAACAATAATATATACTTCTTCCAATTAACATAATTCTAATTTCTTCATTCCTAGATGCACAACATGTGGCACGTCAGATGGTTACGCCATTTGCGTAAGTTGCGTGAAAGGATGTCACGAAGGACACGAGGTGAAGTTCGTCAGGCGTGACAGGTAGGTTAGTTATAATAAACGTCTACCACTGACGTATCACAGGTGCAAATGCTGTAGTCCTTGCAATAAAGTAACCCAAAAGTCCTGGACACAAACCCACAAGTTTGCTGACGAGAAGACCCTCCGGTTTATGTTACTGGTCCACGATCGTTGTAAGCACCACATTTGAAGTCCTCCGTCAAATTTTCCTTACAACTCACTTCAGAATCAACAAATTTCTGTCATTTGCGTATTTACACTTGCTACCAAGTTAATGTATTTGTACGTTAAGGAGGTGGTACATCAAGAATGTTGTATCTTCAAAATTAAGGCTAAATCGTTCATTATTCTTCCCTAGTCTTAACCACCAAAAAATACCGGAACCACCCTTGTTCCGTGCACTTTAAGTAGTTTTTCAATCATTTTAATGTAATTTTTCAATCATTTTAATGTAATTTTTCAATCATTTTCAGATTTTTCTGTGACTGCGGAGCAGGTTCAAGTGGAGTGCTTTGTAAACTAATCAGCGGAAACTGCTGGTCAGCGGCATCTCGGACGGTGGTGCCCAACAGTAAGAGTGGGCAGCGGTGGTCAGACAGAAACATCTGCAGAAGAGGAGATAGGAAACCGGGCCCTTTGCATTTCATGACAAATTGTTTAGGAACAGAGAAAGAAAAAAAAGAAAAAACAAGACATTCTTACGCTGTATACATGTGTTTTCCTTGTAACGCATGCTCTGTAATCTCACTGTCACGCAAAACGCAAAGCAACAATGATAGCATTACAGCTAAAATCTTTCAACTTTCGGTTCAAGTGTCACGGCACTTATAACGAAAACTCCCGTTTTCAAACATGTGCTCCCTTGTATTGATTTACATTACTCATAAAGTATTTTTAGAGATGGCCACTGGTTTCACAAGATATGTGAGCGTTTATCGAAGGTTATTTTAATTTGTAGCCAGGTTTTTTATATTGCGGGTTTTACTGTCACGAAACAGACGACCATTAAAACAACCCACAGTGCCTAGCACGTGTAAAAAATGCAAGTATAGCGGATAAAGAAATTGTATCTTCATGCATTTTGCAAGTCTTAAAAGTTCGCAACAGTCGTGGTGGAACAGTTGGGGCGTATTTAACTTACCGTATGTATCTCGACTGCGAGGCCTTTGGCAGACGTGGCAAATAGTAACCACACAGACTTGAAGAAACAAACTGAAAGTGAAATGGTCTGAATTGCAGATCACTGCAACGATCTGCTGTTGAAGAACGAGTAACTAAAAATGAACTGTTCCAATATTCATTCTCTATAACGTCATATTCTCTTATTCAGGTCGTGGAATCTTATTCCTTAGACAATCTTCAAACTCCACTATCCCAAGCTGGGGTAGTATTATTTATTGTGGCTATTTATTATGTTTCATACTCGTACCGTGTTCTCCATTGCATACTCAGTCGTTTGTTTAATTTATGAACTTATAGGTAATTATTGTCAACTACATTTTATTGATATCTTATATAAGTGTAAATAAGTTATATATAAAAAACATGGACTACTTTAAAAAAAGACAGCAACTATGAAAGATAAACATAATTAGGTTTTTATTCGTTATTTATAAGATTGAACTTCATAGGTAAAATGAAAATGAACTACGAAGAAAATAATAAATGTACTGAACAAGGTTTTTTTTACTTTTTTGAGATCTCACGATAAAAGCATTCTCAATTTTAGTTTCTCTTGAGGCTTCTTCCACATTTTTAGTGGTAGAATTAGTGTGTTCATATACACAATTCAGCGATTTTTGACGTTGACTAAGTTGTTGATATGAGGAAAGTTGGAGGGATTCGATTAATTTATAAAACGGAAAAAATGAGAAGAGTTACTAGTTCCTCAACCTGATTCATTTGGAGCCGGTCCCGTGTATGTGTATGTGGGGGGGGGGGGGGGGGAGGGGGAGGGGAGTTTGGAAGAGGGTGTAAGGGGTGTAAAGTCCCCCTAGCCTATTGTTTTCCCGATTTTTCAAATCCCATTCCCAGTCCTATTGTTTATTTGCTTGTGATTCCCTTCAGGCCCCTACATTATTATCGACTAAACTAGGTCGTTCGCAATGCGAACATGCTTCAACCCCCCCCCCCCCCCCCCCCCCCCCCCCCCCCCCTTCGCGACAGTGAATAGAGCCAAATGTATCACACACCTACCCGCCATGTCGCGCACGTTAGTCAAACAATCGTCTGGTCCCGATAAACACCCACTCAAATTCGTGTCAAAAATTAATTTTGCCTGAGACTCTGCCAACTGAAAGACTTCACCGAGGCTATAACTAATACAGATTTGGTTTGATTTAAAATGATTTTCTGGCCAACGTCTGGAAAAATTGAAGAGGCATTTTTCGAGCAACTGTCAAATATTTCATTCGCATCGAACACCGACAATGTATCAATAGGGTTTTGACAGTAGGCAAACTACACAAATACACAACAACGTTCGCTTTTAAATCGATTTTAAATTTGATTTAAACTTCAAAAACTCGGTTACCTTCATTAAATTTCTTGTCCTTTCTAATGTCAATATTAAGCACTTGCTTGAAGTGTCTACTGAAGCTAAATCTGATGACACAAAGCGATGTTTTCGAGTACAGGTTTCCATCGTTCTTGCTTACTTCGACGTAGAATTTTCGTAAAACCGCTCCGAGGCTGGATCTTTTCCTCTTGAAGATACGCTTTCAAAATCGATCGACTCCTCTTCGTTGCTTTTTCCGTGTTTTGACTTTCCTTGTCTTCTAATAACTTTAAATTTTACCTCTTCGTAATGCTCAAATCTAGCGGCCATTTCGCGCTTTGAACCTGCTCGGCAGCAAAGCCGTTCAGTCGCGTGACGTCAGCGGTTTTTGGGAACGAGGTTGCGACCGGATAATCATCCTTGGGAACGAGGCTGCGATCCAATAATTTTTGATATTGGACGGTTGCGATCCAATAATTGGAATTTCTTCCAAATTTGGTCGGCGCTAGCCGAATAGCTGAAATTAGCCGGGGATCGAAAGCCAATCAGAAACACAGAAATATTTTGAATGAATAATAATAATAATAATAATAATAATAATAATTTTTTCCTTGTTAAATATTTTAGCTAATATTAATGATCGAGTACAGTTGGTGTTCCTTCCACTAAGTTTCCTTAATCATATGTTGGACATTTACCAACATTCAAAAACACACACAAAAAAAAACAATCTGATCAAGCTAAAAGGGAAGCGTCAGTGGCCTTTGTGTTTCTATGTGCAATTTTGTATAAGCGAATATTTCAATTTCGAGATCTAGCTGATATCTCTATTCTACACAGTGTGTAGTCCTTTATCGGCTAAAATATGCAAAATCCCATATTGAAAGAAAAAATGTCTCCTTTTGTATTTTGATGATAAATTCTTTCCAGTTGTCCGCAAAATTCCTAGACAACCATAATTACGTGCTATCAAATAGTGACCAGCTTTGGTTGTAAAGGGTTTGTATTTTTCTCGGAAAGATCAGTCTGTTTGCCCATGGTCTTGAGATTAAACATCGACTTTCATTCGCTGACGGCATAGTGTACCTTTTCAGCTGGATCTACACTTAACAAAACTGGTAAGAGATGTTTGAGTTTTAATTTTTATTCCGATATGCTGCCAGTCAAAAATTAAATATACAGCTTGTAAACAATCCACAGGCCAAATATATATATTTTAAGATGTGGAGTGTGTTAACTTCAAAATTCCAGCATGCATATCAAAGGATTGAAGAACCAAATTGAAGAATTGTTGAAAAACCTGATCAGGGGTAATTTACTGGAACTAGGAAGCCCGCCACCCAAGCATCGTTGCCCTCAATCGAATAATATGTTTCGGAATAATCCCACGAATCTTTGGCCTTACAAGTCGAATAAGGACAAGTAGATATGTTAAGTTTGATCCGGAAAGCATTTTTCGGCTCGTAAGATCTATGGTCGGATGCTTTTCACGGTCGTTGTTTTATCCTTTGACTAGAAGCGATTAACCGTCCATAGAATGGCCTGGAATGTTAAAGCCTTAGCATTGGGCCCGGGCATTTGGTCGTCACAAAGTGCAAGGAAGTGGCTAGGCGAGTGATCTATTCCGGTTAGCCTAAATGGCACTTCGGTTAACCTAAATAGCACTTCGGTTAGCCCAACTGGCACTCCAGTTAGCTTAAATAGCACTTCGGTTAGCCTAAATGGCACTTCGGTTAGCATAAATAGCATATCGGGTAGCCTAAATAGCACTTCGGTTAGCATAAATAGCATATCGGTTAGCCTAACTGGCACTCCAGTTAGCTTACATAGCACTTCGGTTAGCCTAAATGGCACTTCGGTTAGCCTAAATAGCACTTCGGTTGGCCTAAATAGCACTTCGGTTAGCCTAAATAGCACTTCGATTAGCCTAAATAGCACTCCCGTTAGCCTAAATAGCACTTCGGTTAGCCTAAATGGCACTTCGGTTAGCCTATCTTAGCTACCTGGCACTCTGGTTAGCCTAAATGGCACTTCGGTTAGCCTAAATTGAACTCCCGTTAGCCTAAATAGCACTTCGGTTAGCCTATCTCAGCTAACTGGCACTCTGGTTAGCCTAAATGGCACTCCGGTTAGCCTAAATAGCACTTCGGTTAGCCTAAATAGCACTTCGATTAGCCTAAATACCACTTCGGTTAGCCTAAATAGCACTTCGGTTAGCCTAAATAGCACTTCGATTAGCCTAAATAGCACTTCGATTAGCCTAAATAGCACTTCGGTTAGTCTAAATAGCACTTCGGTTAGCCTAAATGGCACTTCGGTTAGCCTAAATAGCACTTCGGTTAGCCTAAATTAATAGCACTTCGGTTAGCCTAAATGGCACTTCGGTTAGCCTAAATAGCACTTCGGTTAGCCTAAATGGCACTTCGGTTAGCCTAAATAGCACTTCGGTTAGCCTAAATAGCACTTCGGTTAGCCTAAATAGCACTTCGGTTAGCTGTCTGTTAGCCTAAACAGCACTTCGGTTAGCCTAAATAGCACTTCGGTTAGCTGTCGGTTAGCCTAAATGGCACTTCGGTTAGCCTAAATAGCACTTCGGTTAGCTGTCGGTTAGCCTAAATGGCACTTCGGTGAGCCTAATTAGGAGCCTCTCTATGGGTATTTCCGAAATCGAAGGCACGAAGATCTCAAGATTGAAGCGAAGATCTAAAATAGACCGAAATTCGCGTGATGATATTGAACAATTCGATATAAAGCTGTCAAACTCGTAAACACTACAAAAAAATATCTGTAAGTTCTGAATTTTGGCATTTCACCACATTTCACGAAAAGGTATGCTTAGAAAAACGAAGATTTGCAAAAAACATTGGGAAGAAATCGAAGACTGTGGGTACCCATAGAGAGGCTCAAATACCTCAAATAGCACTTCGGTACACGTTTCGGTTAGCGAGCGGTTAGCCTAACGCAACGTTAGCTTGGGTAGCTTTCGGTTAGCCTTTTTACTTAGAGTAGGGATTTCTGCCTCACATGCCTCGCTTCCTCGCACATTTGTTAGATTCACTGGCCGCCAAAATCTTTTCGTAGAAATCAAAGACTCTATGCTACCTTCAATCGATTAACATCATTTTTAAGCCCGCAGTATTTAATAAAGCGGCTGCTCTTGAAAAATTGGCGCGATTTTTTAGTATAATTTATGTCAATGAGTCATTCCGCGTAAATTACAGTTCGCATAATTATTCCATTCCGCAAGTTAACTTAGACGTTCATTTCTGTTCTACTACCATCACCAGCAGATATTTCCAGGAATCGCGACACCGGCTGTCGCTTACATCCTGAAAGGTTAGTTATGATTTATTTTAATATTTTGGCGCTAACTGTCAATGTAAGTTTTTCAACATGAAATGTTTTCTGGTCCGCCAGGTCGAGTTGTGAATTTCTTTGGTCAATGATTTATTAAAAAGCATTTTTTTGTATTTATTCAGTTAAGGTTTTCCCGCCAGCTGTTGGGTTTCCTCGGTAGTAATATTTCCCATATTTTCTTGAGATACGCTTAATATATAACAACAGCTAACAACCTTCTTGCAAGCGTGATAAGATTTGTTAGCGGAGTTCTCTATTTTTTTCTCTATCTTTTCCGCTTTGATGGTGGTGAATATGTTTGCGGATCGACGGATTTGGCCTTAAAAAGCGCTCGGATTGCGGATTTTTGCGATACATTGAGCGGATTCGCAGATTTGTAAGAAAAGGGGGATCACGGTTCCGCTGAAAATTTTAGCCCGTATTCCGGACTCTTCGTGTCAAGAAACTCTAACATGAAGTTTAAATCATCTTGGTTGGTCTTCGTCGGTGTGTCGGCGGAATTGTCGCAAAAACAAGTAATAAAACAAGACTTCTTCAAAAATTGGCATGTAAAACGGCATCTACTGTCGCAGTGAAACTATGCCACACAAAGTTTTCAAGTATTGTGGATTCGGATTTGAACGAAAATAGTGACGGATTGACGGATTTGACCAAAAAATAGCACGGATCGGCGAATTTGGGTACCCATATTCACCCCCACCGCTTTGTTGGTCATTTGATTATACACTACTGTTTGAACTTTGTATCGTATCGTTGAAAAGTTTGAAAACACATCTACCTTGATTTGATAAAAGGTGGCTATCGGGCTGTTAAGGAATGTATGGGGTTTAATTTTTTGTTTTTGTTTTTTTGTTTGAGGATACGGAGAATTGTTCGGCTTTCTTCCAATGAAATGTCGCCCTGTCTAATGTAGTGAATGCAATCTTACTTTTTTTTCTCCCTCCCTGTCTCCCCCCCTCCCCGTCTCCCTCCCCCTAGAATTACTTGTGGTTAGTCTAGCCCAGTCTCTAACTCCAACCCCTCTCTTTCATTTGAATTCTAGTTGCGCGCGCTAACTAGTTGAACAGTTGTGATCTATAGCTTTCCATTCTGCTGTCTAAAGGAAGTTTGCCGGAGGACATCATTAAGTCCCGTGAAGGTGAAAGTCTTACGATTTGCAAGTTGTGCGTCGGCTGTTATCGTACCTCAAACCGAGCTTTAGGCGGTTAAACACAGATAACCGGTCGGCTCGTTTTGCCAGGTACAGATAATGTTGAGCTTGCTTTAGACAGCAAAGGTCTTTAGCCACATCAATTAGGACTCGGAACTAGACTATACGGGCTGATTTGAAGGCGGTCATAACGATATTTGGCTTGAACTTTACCGTGGCTAAAGACTTAGTTTTTTACTGTTGAAGTTTGGGAAGCGGGCGTTACGCGCTCGACCACATTCAAATACATCCGGGACATTGTCGGTTATTTCTAAAAGAAACATGTCGGATTGGATAGCCAAGGAATCGCTTCAAGCGCTGATGTGAGTACATAGTTTTCTTTTTCCCTCAATTTTAGGCGTTCTCCGCCTAGCTAACACTCATAGTTCATAGTTCTCTGTGATTCGCTAGTGGGAGGCGATGCGATCGTGTGCATTTCCGGCCGCGACAATGGAGTTGACAATTGAGATAACACATGCCCGCTTCCTCAGATATTTCGCCTGATTTGCTTAAAGTTGAATCGAATGTCGATGTAGAATGCTTTAGTTCAGTTTATTTGAGACGTGCATGCTTTAAGAACGCTACAGTTCAGCTCTCCGCCGAGTGTTTTCTTATGTCTATCTTGGTATTAATTTTGACTCACATTTCAAGTTGTAAACACTCTTAATTAAATTGATAGAATTCTTGATTTAAACAAAATGCCGTATATGCAGTCTTTTTGGTTAAAAAACACATAAACTAGAGTACCTTACGTTAAACTTGAGCTAAAATTAGCCCTCATTCAGCGTTCGTTACAGAAATAGGGCTTCAGAACTACGGTGTCATGTCAAATTTCGGGAGACACCTTTTATCAAATCAAGTTAGACATATAGAAACAGATTTCTTTAAAAAACAGAACGATATAGGACTCATTTCTGAGCATAATTAAATTTTTGTCATCAATCTTCTGTAAGACTTCAGGAGCAACTGATATGATAATCACTTCGAAGCACACAGAGTTGACAATAACACGTTTATCTATTCGCTTGAAAAAGGTGATCTGGAGTGTTATAATCTTCACAATTCCGTGCGTTTGAAAGTGTTAATGTCAAGAATAGGCATCCTTAAACTGTATCCTGCAAGCGAAAACCAAACAGCCCCGAAAATTCTGAATCGATCTGAGCTTTGGAATAGAAATGGAGGATGGTGAAAAAGATGGTGGAACCGACTTAACCCGAGTGTTATCACGCAACACCAAATGGTAAAATCCCCAAGGACGAGCAACAAAAGCTTTATTGTCTTAACAAATCCTAACCATAACAATAAGCAAAGTTTGATAAAGACTAACTTTAATATTATTCACGAATTAGAGAAATGCAAAACAGACAATCTTTAGCAGCGTGTCATTGTTCTGGCAGAAACGATCGCCTACAAGACGATTTGATTGAACATGGAATGCTGCAAGCAACTTCACGCAGACTTTGTAGAGTAGAACCACAGGCGGCCCAGGCTCTCTCGATCGTTAATTATTTGCAACGGTCGTTGTCGGTTCGACTCAAGCGATCGAAAAATATGCTTCATAAATTGACGAATTTGAGATCTTTCGTTCCTAAATTACAATAAACTGTAAGCCATATAAATAAAGATCACTTACCTATTGTTGATTGTCTGCTTTTGTGTGATTTTGAGGGGTTTTGGGACGTTTATTCCCCACTTGCCGCTGACGCCCCCTACTTTGGTATTTTTGTAGGGGGCGTCAGCGGCAAGTGGGGAATAAACGTCCCAAAACCCCTCAAAATCACACAAAAGCAGACAATCAACAATAGGTAAGTGATCTTTATTTATATGGCTTACAGTTTATTGTAATTTAGGAACGAAAGATCTCAAATTCGTCAATTTATGAAGCATATTTTTCGATCGCTTGAGTCGAACCGACAACGACCGTTGCAAATAATTAACGATCGAGAGAGCCTGGGCCGCCTGTGGTAGAACTTTGCAATCTCAGCGGGATCCTGAATGTTATGCTTTGCGCGCTTATGTTATTGTTTTACTGCGCTGTATGGGGCGATAATTTGAAAACAGAATTTGAATATGTTTTGATGTTATTTACAGTACACTCTGAAGGAAAACGAAAAACAGTTCGGGTTAGCGGGGTTTCAAGTTATCGGGGTCGATTGAATATTTAATTTGAAAAGTTAATAATTGATAGTTTACTGATTATTCAGCACTTCAGTATACGGTATCGATACAGTGCAGTGCAAATTAAACTTATCTCGTCCTAAACTCTAACACGAGGATAAGAGTGGAAGGAAATGGCTGTCAAATAGTGATCTGTTCGTTGCTCTAATCAATGGGCAACCGTGGCTAGTTACAAGAAACAGAATTCGAGTTATCAGGGTAAATTTTACCCAAATTTTGATCAAGGGAAACGAAATTTAGTTCGAGTTAGGGGGGTTTTTGAGTTATCCGAGTCCGAGTTAACCGAGTAAAATGACTAAAAAGTGATGTCAAATCCAAGTGAAATGGAACTGAAGTTAGTTCGAGTTAGCGGTGTGTTTGAGTTATCCGAGTTCCCGGGTCCGAGTTCGAGTTACTGGGGTTCTACTGAAGTTTTAAATCAAGTGTAGTAAGAGGAATGTTAGGAAAGATGAACGTTTGTCTCACGATCAAATTGCTTTGAGATGTTGATCGCGACGTTTCGACTGCAATACTGCAAGTCTTCATCAGACGATAAGGATTAAGTCTTATTTGTATAGCCTCTTTGACCGTGCGTGTGTACCAGTTAGGTCAGGATCAATAAAGTTAATCTCGTTTCATAAAGGAAGGTGCCCTGTTCGTTGGCGTGCTCCGAAAATGCGGACGTTTTTGTATGAGCAAGCCGTATATCTGAACACTGTCTCTATCATGTTCTTTGATTCTTTCTTTCGCCGATATATACTTTACCGCATACACATGGAATCTGGCTCAATTTTGCTCAAGGACGTATTATGGTCGCACTTACTGAGACATGAGTTGTGTCTGACTTGAAGACGGTGCGTCCGCCTTGAGTTGTTGTTGTAGGCAGCGGCAAAGAACCTCTGATACGCCTTTAATGTAGGAAAAATTACAACCGCAGACCTCCGTCAGACCTCCGTCTGAAAGAGGTTGTTAGATGACGTTTCTCTTAAGAGAACAGGTCAATTTTCTTCCTAATGCGCTTTTTCATGTAATAATTACAATTTATGGAGCAAAAGCAACCTGAATCGAGCAAAATTTCGCACTGCACGACTCCTGTGGTTCGCAAGAAGAATGGTGTCTAAAGCCTTTATAGCTTGGCTCTGATGAGAGTGTCTTTTAATTTAGGGACGGACCATTAGAAATAGCCAGTGGGGGGGGGGGGGGGTGACTTTTACCAAAAAAAAAATTTTCCTGCACGGGAAACTTGTCGAAAAAAAAATCCTGCAAGCGGTTGTGCCTGAAAAAAAAAATCGGTGCAACGGAATTACCTGTAAGTGTTGTATGATGGCATCTTTAAACGTCCATCAGAATGGCTAAAATAGCGTTCTGCTCGAGGTTCTGAAAATTAAAATTTTCCCGGGGGAGCATGCCCCCGGACCCCTCTAATTTGTCATGTACCGAGAGAACGGCATCAGCTCAATCCTATCAACTATTTGGCTGCAAACACACCTGACCCACCCTAACAATCGCGTCCCATCAGTAAACAGTTTATCAAAAGCACAAACAGTATTATTATTATTACTTTAAACTGCAATTTTGTCTGATTTTCTAAAGTTTAACTTGATAAGTTTTACCTGTCATTTTTTTCATCTGTTTTGTTGAGGGACCAGGGTAAAAATTTCTAATAAGGAGGGGGGGATTATATTTAACAGGCACTATCCGATGATCAAATCCCTTCAGCCCCCCACCCCATAAAATATGAACGGTCCCTAAATGTCGCATTATTCAAAGAACGAATCTGAAAAAATGAAACAATAATGCTATTTAATAATGATAATTGTTGCGCAAATCGTAGATGCGTTACAAAAAAGACCTGTATCTTTGGGCGAAAAAAAATTCGTGCAAAGCTTGTGCCCCAGAAAAAGAATTCCTGCAGACAAGTAGGCCTTCAAAAAAATTCTTACACCGAAAATTTCCCCTCCCCACTCCGGTTATTTCTAATGGTCCGTCCCTTAGGAATTTTCCTTTGCGATAAGATATAAGGAGAGGCTCCCGTACCTACCAGGTTTTTAAGACGAAATCAGCTGAGTATGATACTTCAAGAAAACGCGTTCCAATTCAATGGAAAAGTTTATCTTCAAACCCATAGAACAGTCATGGAACAGCCATGGGTACGAAAATGGCCGTAGCTTTCGCTGATATCTTCATGCCCAAAATTGAAAACGAACTACAAAGAAGCAATAAGCCCATTCATTGAAAAAGATTTATCGATGACGTCTTTACAATGTGGGATACTAGCAGAGACAAAATAGAAGAATTTCTTCTAGAGGCAAACAGCTTTCACCCTACGATTCAATTCACGGCTGAAATCTCAGAAGCAGAAACTACTATCTTGGACACGATAGTGTACAAAGGTGACAGTTTTCACAAAGAGTCTATCCTTGACGTGTGAACACATTACAAACCAACAGAGACGTTCCAGTACACGAATTACCATTCGTGTCACCCACCAGGCGTCCCAAAAGGCTTCGTTAAAGGAGAAGCGTTAAGGCTTCTTAGAACAAATTCCTCAAAACAACCATTTGAGGAAAATATTAGAAACTTCGCTACACGCCTAAAGAGCAGGGGTTACCCAATAGCTATTGTAGAAACAACACCTCTCAGAGGTGAAATTCTGCGACAGAAAACATCACTGGGACAGAAAAACCAAACAGCACGCAAGAAAATACTGCCCTTTGTCACGCAATACCACCCGGGGTTGCCTAACCTTAATTACCGTAATGATTCGATTAAGCGCCCTCCTTCCAATAAGCGCCCCCTTCCGAATAAGCGCCCCCCTTCGAATGTGTTTTTGTTAATAAGCGCCCCCATTCTTATAAGCGCCCCCATTCTTGTAAAAGTGACTGAACTTTCACAATTTGTTACTGTTACAGCTTATGTTATTGCTAGTTATTTTAAAATACATTTAAGTTTTGTTTTGAACATTTGGTTGTTTCCAAAAAAAATTAAATAAGCGCCCTGTCCCGAATTAGCGCCCTGTCTCGAATAAGCGCACTCCCTTAAGGTGCCAAAAGTAAATAAGCGCCCCGGGCGCTAAATCACATCATTACGGTACATACTCATGGGGAAATGTAGACTTGCACCAAGTCGCCCTCTATTGGCGAGCGAAGCGAGCCGAAAAGCGTCGCGAAGCGACGACCGCGAGTGTAAACCGCGCGTCGAAGGACTTTGAGAAAGTCTAGGGGAAATGGCACCTTATACAGAATAAACCACATTTTAGAAGCATCTTCAAGGAACCTCCCCTTATATCTTATCGCAAAGGAAAATCCCTAAAAGACACTCTCATCAGAGCCAAGCTATAAAGGCTTTAGACACTATTCTTCTTGCTAACCGCAGGAGTCGTGCAGGCCCGTCAACACACTACCAAAGCAACTTTAACAGCGTCCAATTCGTTATTCATTCCGATTCAATGTAGCTGTAGCGAGCTGGAGTAACAAAGCTAAATACTTGTTCCAAAATACTAGGTCTGCCGACAACACTTTCCGCGCAGCAACCACGAGCCGTAATCTTTAGACTACCTTTGACATCCCGGGGGGGGTACTCCCTATAACGGCCTATACGGGGAGGCTCCGCCCGAAAGGGGTACCTTTTTCAGGCTCCAGGTATATAAAAGGGTAGGGATTTCACGCGTTTAAGTATATGAAAGGGTATGGAAATATGTCATTTGGCTATTTAAAAGGGCCTTTAATTAAAATATTTCAAACAGACGCAATTTATGGCTGTATTATTTTAATTTATTAAGCGCTACATAAAAATGACAAGAAAACGTCCTATTTTAAGGCCATGTTATGTCTCTTAGGTATATGAAAGGGGTACCTTTTTTCAGTTAAAGGTATACGGAAGGGGTACAATTTCTGTCAAAAATGGTATATAAAAGGGTAAGGGGTTAGAACTTGGGGCGGAGCCTCCCCGTACAAAACTTTTTGGAGTACCCCCCCCCCCCGGGTTTGACATATGATACTTACTCAAAGGCCAGGCGGGGGCCAGGCCGACAAGATCCACATGTCGGTACTTTCCAGATGTTACGTAACATTTTGACATACGATACTTTTTGGCGGAAATTGTACGCTGTTCTCAAAACGAAGTCAACATCTCAAAACGAAGTGAACATTTCAAAACCAAGTCAACATTCCTCAACGACTCTATTATAGAGGGCTCGACTGACAAAGCTGTATGCGCGAAAAAAACATTTGCTGCAATGTCAAGTGAAAAGATTTAAATCATTCCATTACCATGTTGATTTTTAAAATTGAAACGTGATCGAACTCGAATACTGTTCGTGGTCGCGTTTTGGCAAGGCGTTAAAATGTTTAAAAATAGATATCATTGTCAATTCGACATTGTTTATAGGCACAAGAAGTTCATTTAAAGGTTAGATGTTGAGTGCCAAAGTTGGATGTTGAATGCGAAAGTTAGATGTTGAATGTTAAATTTGAATGTCGCGTGCCAAAGTTGATTTTTGGCGGGGTTGGAACGCCATACTCTTACACATTGGAAGGTCAGAATGCTGCTAGCCTGAACAACAGGCGGTTTATTTTGCGGGTCGAAGCGCGAAGTGCTAGGTTTTAATTTAGCGGGTCATGCGAGGGCGAGCGCGAAACGCGAAGGAAAAATAAAACCTCGGCCTCGCGCTTCGCGCGACCTCGCAATAACCCCGCAAAAAAGAAATATAATCGTCTCAGGCCCGGTTCAAACGCCGAACTTTTCATGACCCGAACTTAATACCTACTTGAGTAGACCCAAATAATATAAGTTCGGCCGGTTGATTCAAACGTCGAACTGTTCATGTGCCGAACTCATTCTGCGAACAGAGGAAAACAATGACTTCTCCAGTTGCGCACTTAAGGTGGTACATATGGCTGAAGGGCAAAAAAAAATTTTTCTCGCAGTTTGGCTTATATTGTACCTTTTGTGTAGTTATGTTGTTATTTTCGGAGTAGAGGCTCGCTGTCCGCTTTTTTTTGGAGAAAGCGAAGATTAAAAATTGTTGTCAGGTCCGCCATTTTGAGCCGCTATTTTGAAATTTTGCGTGTTTACTCGCTTCCGGTCTCGCGAACTGCAGGATGCCATCAAAGCTACAGCAAAGCAACAGGCATTGAAAGCTCAGTTAAATCTAAAACAACCAGCTATAACAACAGCGAATACCAATATATTCTCTCATAATACTTTAATATCTCAAATGGTGAAGCTAAATGTATAAACAACCCGTTCCGGGACATGGACACAATCACACAACGAAAAGCGTACCGCGACCAGCAAATAAAAGCTGACAAGTGTAAGTTTAGACCAGTTTATCTTGCAACTAGTAAGTTTAGACCAGTTTATCTTGCAACTACTTACATGGCCATTTCGGCGAAAATAATTCCACCTTTATTAGAGTATATTCATACGTATTAACCGCCAGATCGATCTTGGTTCATTATGAATATATCCCCGGCAATCCACAACTGAATGTCTTCGTGGGATGTTTTCTCGACGTGGGCTCTTAAGCTAAAATCGAATGTTGATTAGGCCACAACAGCAAAGAATAAACTTCACGTACTACACGAAAAAACGGTTCGGAAACATCTTTGAATTCTTTCCAGCTAATGAAGATTTCGAACCAGCCAGAATACCGTCTTGTCGCGATCGATCGTACGAAAATTATACGCGCGTCCAACTCCTTTTGTGTGTGCTGTAAACACAAGAGAACGCCACTGTTGTCGCAGGATATTTCGCTTATCCTTCACAGACTATTTCCACTGAAAAAATTACAAGATTATAGGCAGAAAAACAGCAGAACTTGAATCGCCACGGCGAAGCATCTAAATACCCTTGCGTGTGCACTCGATATGTTTACTCGAACACGCGCGATGCTTATGCGTAATGGAAAGTGCGCATTGTTACCGTTGACAAAAGGATCGCAGTGCCATTGTTTATGGCGGTTGCTAGGGACTCTCCTTTTGTTTCTCTCGAGGACACGTAGCACGCTCGAAATACGTCATTTTCTTCGTTTCTTCCACGAAATACGTGACCCAGAAGCCAATGCAGCATGGACAACCGAAAACAAACATGGCGGACAAGAATTGTGCGAACGAAGCCACAAAAACAGGCAAAATTCGACGGATTCTCAGCATGTGTGAGACGAAAATAGAAATATTTTCCATGCGTTTTATTGAATTCTTGTGAAATTTGGCAGAGTTAATACACACAAATGGAGCTAAGTTCCCTGACTTAGCCGACATTTTTCGTAGCATCGGATCGATATTATGCCCGATTATGATATGACACGTGACTGGTTTAGAGATGGTCGATTATTTTCCGTAGGAATAACAACTGGATGTCGGCTAAGTCACAGAAGAATTGCTTTTATACAGGTATTTGATAGTACAAAGAAGAAAGCTATTCAAAGAAAAGAAATGGAGAAAATAAAGTAATTATTATTTTGAGTGACATTTTAAGGTGTCAATTTTCACACCTTTATGACCGGAAATCGAAAAATTTGAATTCAAATTTGGATTCTACAGTAAAAATTACTATAGAATAGTGAATTTAGGGATTTAAACAAAGTTAATAAAATATCTTAAAATGGGCTCTTTTTAGACGCATTTTAGCCATATGTACCACCTTAATGCAACAAATACGAACACCGTTTAATGGATGAGCATATCGCTTTATGGTTTGAAATGAAATACAAACAGCAGTTTTTGAAGTACAAGCCCCATTTACACGGCTGAAAATTTGTGGCACGGCTCGGATTAAAATTGGTACGCGTACCAAAAAATAGCACTGATACCCTGTTTACACGTCCTTTTTTCTACCGTGCTAAGCTGCGTTAAATAATGTTTTGGTGCGGGTAGAAGGCTCAAAACCTTGTCCAGCGTACGCGATTCTGCCTTAGTGCGCATGCCGCTATTTCATTTAAACGTCACATACGAGTCGCAAGAGTCGCGCATCTTTTCGCCTTTTTCCCAGAAGACTAGAAAAGGGTGAAAGTATATATGGTTCAGATGGCAGCAGTGATGGCTTGTACCTCTCCTATTAACGGCGACGATTTTTATCATTATTATTTCATTCTTCTCGTATTATTTGGTTCAACTCCTTACATCATGCTCTTCCAAGGTAGTATTTCAGCTTTCGACTCTGGACACTAACGACAGACAGGCAAAAAAATCCCGCATCCCGTGCCAAAATTTTGGTCAATCTCGCTTCCCGGGGAGCAGTCAAATCCCGTATCCCGTCAAGATATTTTCCGTTTTCCCGAATCCCGCACCGTATTTTGGTCAAATCCCGGATCCCGAAAATACCCTTCCAGACCCTGTAACGAACACGAACTCAGGAGAACTGCGACCGATGAAGACAGCTGATGAAGACTGCTGAAAGTCATGTTAGTTTTCTTCCATGAATGTTCATGTGATTTTCTTGGCAACTGTTTTTCATAAAATACACGTCTGACGCACCACCGAGTGGAATTTCTGCAAATTTATTGAATGAAGTAACGTAAGAAAAGAGTTGGTTCAGTACGGCTAATCGTTTACACTACACATTTTATTCGAGCCGGGTTAGATTTTCAGGAACGCGTACCAATTTTATCCGTGCTCGGAGTACCTCGCGACTAGGTCCGAGCACGGGTAAAATTTTGGTTCGGCACGGATGAGGAAAAGTCGTTTACACGACAAAATTTATCCGAGCCGAACCATTTTTTCCGGTACGCGTACCAATTTTATCCGAGCCGTGCCACAAATTTTCTGCCGTGTAAATGGGGCTATAGTCGCCAGGCTGACCGGGCTTCGGTTAAATTTATCCAGTATCGATCAATTCGGTAAATGTAACTGCTACCTTTAGCTTTTAGTCTTGTTTTTGTTTCCTTTTATTTAAGAGATATATTTAAAAGCAAAAGTCGAAAGAGGATGCGAATGAAAATCCGATATTACAGAGTTTGAACGTTGGAAAACGCGCGCAATCTTGATTATTTAGCGATCTAGAGCGTTTCGTCGCCCCTAAATGTTATGCATGACCGCTTCCATGATAGCTCACTCGCCAATCAAAAACCTTCTAATATTTACAAATGTTAAATGTACCGTATTTTCTCGTTTAAACGCCCCCGGCGTTTATTTCAAACTTGGCCCGATAGAGCCGGCGTTTATTTGATTCCAGGTGTTTGTTCAAGCCCTATGTTTCTCAGAAATGATTTTTATTCATTATTTTTGACAGCAATATATTTAGACATTATTTTTAAAGCATGTTAAACCTTAAATAATTATTTAAGGGGTTTATTTTCGAATACAGCTTGGAGACCCGGCGTTTATTCGGGGCCCGGCGTTTAATCGAGAAAATACGGTATTAGCGTAATTCAGGCGTAATGTATGTACAGTTTTACCTTATAAGAGGAAATTAACGAAACATGTAATTAACGCGAATTCCAAAAATTCGCGTTAATTTCATGTACCTTAATTTACGCCATTGTTAATTAAAATCACACTATTTTCAACAACAACAACAATTTATTGAGGTATTTCCATAAAAATACATGGCATTACCTACTTACACTTAAGAAATTATAAAGATATATAACATAGAATCAGAAATAAAACAAAAATGCGATTTTATCATTTGGAAAATAAAGTTTCATGTCTAAGAGACATTGCTTGAAAAACAAAAGCAGCAGTTGATCGACAAACAGCAGGATCAACTCTCTTACAAAGAAATAAAGATTTTGCAGTTAATAATATCAAACTCGTTAAAAATAGTATTTGGCGGTTATTTCATCAAAGAACTTTAAACGTATGTTAACATATAGCTTGCATGAAAATAGGAAATGCATTTCGTTTTCAATTTCATCCGAATGGCAGAAAGAACAGATTCTCAAATTAATAGGAGTCTTGGGTATTGTGTGTCTACCAGTTTCGATATGTAATTTGTGATTCCCTAGTCGAAATTTGTTAATGGCAGTTCTGTGATGAGGATTGTTTATTGCGCCCAGAAAACCAGATTTATTGGTATCTGCTTTAAATGAATAATAAAAGTGTAATTTTCTGTTTGTGCTAATTAATTTTAGTTGATTAGCTATTAACGCTTTGCTAATGTTTTGCTTAATGTGAGAAGTACAGTGGAACCCCGATATAACGATCTTCGATATAACGATATTCCCGATATAACGATGAATATGTTATGTCCCGGCAAAAGTAAAATGTATGGGACGGAACCCCGATATAACGATTCTTCGATATAACGATATAATTTTACTGCCCCCTTGGCATATCGTTATATCGGGGTTCCACTGTAAAGAGTTTTCCGATGGTTTCATTTAATGTGATAGAGCCCGAGTTGTATTTATTGCATAACTGATTAATTTTAAGCATTAGACCTGTCTGGGTTTTATCAGCCATCTCCTTAGAAAGCTGTAGACATTGCTTAGCGATGTTATTTTCTGGTAAGCTTTGAAGATGAATCCAAAATTTTATTATGGAGGTTTCAATGGCTAATTTTAGAGGAAGTCTTCCAAGTTCATTTCTGGTTGCAACATTTGGGCATTGTTTATTAACTCCTAAGAATTGTTTACAAAAATATATGTGTGTTTTTTCGATATCATCTTTCTCCCAATTGTTGAAATCATCTTTATCGTAGATACCCCAAACTTCTGAGCCGTATAGTAAAATAGGGAGAAAGAGAGAATCAAAGAGTTTATTAGTGACACTAAGAGACAATTTTGAAAAATCCAAGTAACGACGAGTAGCAAAGATGGATCTTCTTGTTTTATCTTTTAAGTTTGATTTACAGTCTCTAAAGCTACCGTTTGTAGAAAAATTTATACCAAGGTAAGTGTAATTGTTGACAATTTCAATTTTGTCATTGTTTATTTGAAAATAATGTTTGTCGAGTAAAGATTTCCTACATTTCTTTTGGAAGATGACAACTTTCGTGTTCTTTGGATTAATGGACAGCAGCCAATCGTTACAGTATTTTTCGAGAATGGAAAGTGCCTTCTGCAGGCCTTTAGCTGAGTGAGAGATTAATACTAAGTCGTCTGCGTAAAGCAAACAGTTTAAATTGGAGCCGTTAGGTAGAGCGATAGGATCTGTGTCTTCTCGGTCTAGTAAAAAAGGGTAAATAACATGGGCGAAAGAATGCAGCCTTGACGTACACCTTTCTGATAATCGAAAAATTCAGTCCTTTGATCACCATACTTAATAGAAAATTTAGTTTTTGAGTAAAGATTTCTAATCAAATCGTAGAAATTTCCACCAATCTTATAATGTAGAAGTTTGTAGAATAGTCCAACATGCCAAACCGAATCAAAAGCTTTCTTGAAGTCAATAAAACAAGTGTACAGTTTGCCTCTTGCTGTGTGACTGACATATTTATCCACAAATGTTCTTAGGGTAAATATATGATCTGATGTGCGATGATTTGGTATAAAACAGATTTGAGCTTGATATTATATGTTTTGTTGAAGTACATGTTTTTTCAACCTGGCATTGAGGACCGACGTAAAACGTTTTCTGAGACAGCTACTAATGCATATTCCCCTGTAGTTAGAAGGGTCGTTTTTCTCCCGATTCATAAATTGGTGTAATTATTCCTTCGCACCAAGTGCTAGGAAAGAAACCGCTTTTCAGAATAAGATTAAATAATTTGCAAAGGGCAGTGATAAAATATTGCATTCCAGCTTTTAGCATTTCATTGCGGATCTTGTCAGGACCAGGGACTTTCTTTGATCGAAGTAATTTTGTCATAGATTCTATTTCAGCAGGTGAAATAATTGTATCTAAATAATTGTATCTAAATAATTGTGGGTGGTTTTTGTTTCTTCTAAGCTGGAGATTTTCTCCCCTAAGCATTATTATTTTAACAATCTACTTCTCCGTCAAAGCTGCAGGAATAACAGAGGCAGTGGAAAACACAAAGACGGGATGTATTCCATCCCTGGATCCATTCATTTAATATTAGTCACTATTGGTCTGTTTAAGTATTTTTGTTGTTATCAGAATTCAGTTCAAGTCCACTCGTTGTTTTGTCTTTTGAATAGTGCAGGTTACTATAAAAATAACTACACATCAAATTCGCGTTAATTAACTGCATGTAAGCACACACTACACGAGAATTCGCGTTAATTAACTGCATGTAAGCACACACCACGCGAGAATTCGCGTTAATTAAATGCACGCTAACATAAATTTTTGAAAATTCGCGTTAATTTTATTACGTGTACATTTTGTTCGCGTTGTTAAAATGCTTCGTTATATTCCTATAATAAGATACATGAGAAGTTCGACGTTTGAACCGGGCCTCAGTCGCCCCGTTGAAATATGGATGGATGGATGGAGCACTCGCCGACTGAGTTATTGACAATAAATAACTGACTGTCTGTCTGACTGACTGTATACTGACTGATGTATTTATTTATTTACTTTAAGCTCGATTCACCACTATTTTCATTTAACCTGCGATCAGGCGTTATTTTTCTCGCGGCGGAAGGGTGAATACAATTGGGTCGCGTAGCAGTTTTCGCAAGGTCGGTCTCGCATAAATGACTTGCTTCCCGGGTGAACCATAGAACAAACAATAGGAACTCTGATCTTTTGTCCTCTTATCGCTATTTGCCATTCAGGAATTGCAAATACCCAAAGGCGAATGCAGTCATAAGACGATCGTTTCTGTTCGATTACCATCGCCAGTAGATATTCCCGGGAATCACGGCATTGGCTGCCGCTAGCACCCTGAAAGGTCAGTTACGACACTTCGTAGATCTATTTTACTATTCATCATGAATTGTTTCTGTTTGAGTTGTGAATCTGTTTGGTCAATGATTCCAGCATTTTTTCAGTTAAGGTGTTCTCGCTAGCTGTTGGGTTTATTCCGTAGCAATATTTCCCATATTTCCTTTAGAAACGCTCATATAACAACAGCTAACAGCCATCTTGCAAGTGTGATATGAATTGTTAGCGAAGTGTTCTATTCTTACTGTTCCATTTAGCTTCTCATTTGATTTACACTAGTCTACTGTTTGAATTCTGTGCATAAAAACACATACAAAGCCATATTTATTTATTTTTTTCAAACAAAAGGATATGGGACTTATTTCTGAGAATACTTTCGGGGCATAGCTACATGTTTTTCATCGATCTTCTATATGACTTCAGGAATCAACCTGCAATGCAAAAAATTATTGGTGGGGATCTGCACACAGAGTTGATCATGACAACACAACCTTTTCCTATCCGCGTCGAAAAGTGCGATCTAGAGTGTTCTATTCGTCACGATTCTCTGAGTTTGAAAGAGTTTATGTCCCCAAAATCCTGAACATTGGAATAGAAATGGAGGATGGTGAACCCCTGCTTCGATCACAGAACAATAACAAATAAATTTATAATGTTATTTTATCGCAGTTTTAAGATTTCACGAATTAGAGAAATGCAAAGCAGACAGAGTTAGCAGTATGTCATTGTTCTAACGATCAACGACTGGGCGGTTTAATTAAACATAGAATGCCGCTATGCCCCTGAGTCTTTTAGAGGACAATGCTGATGGAAGTGAAGGAATTATGCATTGTTTGAAAATGTCGGGAAGCTCTTTTTATTGAAGAGTTTATGTAAAACCTCGTAAGTAATATTTCACGACCAAAGTTGTCAAAGTTCGAAGCGCCGTACACATCGTGCCGAATTTTGGAAATCCAGTCATCTGTCTGTGAATTTCAGCAACTTTCCAAGTCAATCTCGATACACAGGTCAAATTTTAACACGAAATTTGCATAAAGTTGTTTATATTTTAACGGCCGATTGCACGTGAATATCGTGAACGCACATTCCAAGTCTTGTTTGAGGTTTGTTCACCAAAAGCCATGAAAATACTCTTTGTTGTAGCAAGAACTTCGATGAAAATTAAGTTTAGAGCGAAACACTTGCAGGCTGCAAGAGTCTACAAACTCAGCGGGATCTGGCCTGTTTTAGGCTCTCAGTTAGGCATAAATAGATTTGCTCGGCAACTTTTGAGCAACTTTTAGCGTTTTGAGCAACTTTTTGTGGTACCAGCAACCTAGGGCAACTTTTGCCTTCCTTGGCAACTTTTGAGCAACAAATTGATAGAAAACCGATCCAAACCATAAAAGGTCGTTTCATTTCGAAGGATTTTATTAATACTGGTTTTATCAAAACTGATTTTATTGAAACTAAGGATATACAATAAAATGACAATAAAATAACACTTGCTTTACGCCCACGAAATCTGGACAGCGGCTATATCTAACGGGCTTTTGTTATTCGCTGCAACATAGAGCCTGCCGCCGGCCATCTTGGTATTTGCTGAAGTGCGAGTCACTTATGGCATCGCAATCAGATGAAATTTCAGACAAGGAAAATGGAAATAATTCAGACATTGACCCCATTGAGGTTGCCATAGACTCTACAGCAAGCAACTTTTCAAAATTTTGGTGGCAACTTTTTGATATTTGAGCAACTTTCGAGCAACTTTTGGGCATATTGTGAAGCAACTTTTCCTGAATTTACTAGCACAATCTATTCATGGCTACTCTCAGTAGTTATGGGAGAGCGAATAACGCGGGTGAGCGACGAAAAAATGAGGCGGAACGAAGGCGAGCGAAGCGGCACGGCAAATATCCACCATATTCACAGACACTGAGGTGTCAGAGGTGAATAATTGTTTTAGTATATACCACACAAGCAGACTAAAACATAACTTTCGGTAAACAAAGCGACGCGCGAAGGCTCTGTTTCTCCGTTAGCTGCTCGGAGGTGAATAGTACTTTGTTAACCAATCAGCGTGCGCGAAAAATCACTATTCACTTGTGTGGTATATACCGTGATTTATTAAATACTAGCAATGGTTTGTTGCAATTCCTGCGTTTTGATTGGTTAACGGGCGATCAAAGCTCAAAGTTGCAAAACGCAACTGATGCGCGGATCGAGAAAAGCGACCGCGAGTGGCTGAATCCAAACGCGCTTAAAAATACAGAAGTAAAACAAATTGCCTCTGAATTTAGCAAAATGTACTCACAATGAAAAAAAAATGGAAAAATCATCCCACTTAGCAGACTTAGCTCTACTTGTCATCGACTACGCTATAATATATATAATGAAATCAGAGTTGTGACTCCCAAGGCGCAGAGTCTGCCCAAGGCGGGTACGGCATACATCCGCGCATCATCAGAACCGATATACAACTTCAGACCACAGGTTTCGAAACGTTTTGATTAAAATGATGTCATCAAAATAATGCTCTGCACGCAACTTAATAAACATGAATCAAAGGCCCTTTGGGCTGTCTCGTGTTACGCATATTTCAGCGGTGACGTTAAAATAATAGTTTCCTAATGTAGAAAAATGTAATACAACAATAACAAGCTTTATTTGCATGACTATAAGTAAATACAGTATTGCAAAAGCGTACAACTAAACTAAAGCAAAATTTATAACAATAATAATCATGTAATAGGAATGAAAAAAGAAATTATGTATGTGTAACATTACTTTCCTTCGATAGAAGATTATTTCGTAAAGATAAGCATCTCACAATGAACTTCATAAGTTGAGTATTTAAATAATAATTATCAGAATTCATTAATTTTTTGGTTACTTGCATAGGAGGTAATTGTGTTATGTTTGGTATTTGATTCTCTATTTTTTGATAAAATTCATCTCTAAAACTACAGTATTTAGTACAATGGAAAAGTAAATGAAATTCGTCTTCAATTTGGTTTGATTCACATGTAGGGCAGAGTCTATTATCCCTTGGGATTTGATCATATCTGCTAGTTTCGATCAATAATTTATGATTACCTATTCTAAGTTTTACTAATTCTTTCCTGTTATTTAGTTTTCTTGTAAGATCCAAATAGCAGGAAGGCGTATATTCTTCCTTAAAAGTGTTATAGAATTCTAATTTCTTAGAGTTTTGAATAGTGTGTTGCCAGTGTGAAATATACTTTTGTTGCATAAGACTCACATAGTGTTTAATCTTAGCATCAGTTAAGAGAGTAGGGTCAAAATCAGGCAAATTATAATATTCAAACATCCTCATAACATTAGAGTAAAAACTATTTTTGTTGGTGTTATGAAGATCAGATGACATAAAAAATATTTGTTTAACAATAGAGTCATTTTCCTTATTGTGGAGATATAAGGTGTAATTAACTATTTTTTGATTAATAGCTATTATAAGAGGAAACCTTCCAAGCTCGGCTCTACAAGCTACATTCGATGCTTTACTGCTTACTTCTAAGTAACGTTTACAGTACTGGAGATGAGCTTTTTCAATCTGTGAACTGTCCCAAGACTTAAAATCAGGTTTGGTATATACTCCCCAAATTTCGCTGTTGTAAGTTAAAATTGGAGAGATCATAGCGTCAAAAAGTTTATTTGCAAGGGATGGGGATAGATTGCTGATATGTGTGTGTTTTCTGAGGCTGAAAAGAGCGTGTAGAGCCTTTTCTTTTAATTTGTCAAGCGCCAAAGAAAAGTTTCGTGTTGAAGAGATAAATGTTCCTAAGTAGGTGTAATTCTGAACAACTTCAATGTTTTCATTGTCAATATGAAAACTACACTCAGTACACCTTTTTGCGCGTTTTTGGAAGATCATAACTTTAGTTTTTTTAGGATTGATACTTAACATCCATGAATTACAATAGGTAGATAACATATTTAGCGTAATTTAGGCAATTTTGTAATCCTATTTTGGATCTTGATAATATTACTAGATCGTCCTCATATAGAAGAGAATTTAATTTCGCGCCATTTGGTAAGACAAAGGGGTCAGATAAAGTTTCTTCGAAAGAGAAAGTTATATTATTAATAAAAAGGTTAAACAGTAACGGACTTAAAATGCAACCTTGTCGCACACCCCTGGCATATTGAAAGGGTCGCGTTTGATTTTGTCCAAGCCTTATAGAACATGTAGAGTTTGAGTACAAACTCTTAATCAAATTGTAAAAGCACCCTCCGACATTTATTTGCAACAACTTATATAAGAGACCAACATGCCAAATTGAGTCGAATGCTTTTTTGAAATCAACAAAACAAGCATATATTTTCTCGTTTTGGTTATGCACATATTTATCTACTAACGTTCTTATTGTAAGGACGTGGTCTGCTGTACGATTGTTTGGTAGGAAACCAATTTGAGAACTGTGAAGAATGTTGCACGAGTTGACATGCTTTAGCAGTCTTTGGTTTAAAATAGAACAAAAGAGTTTTCCAAGACAGCTTGAAACACAAATTCCCCGATAATTTGACGGATCACTTCTATCGCCTGATTTATATATTGGTGTAATAGAATAATACTAGAAATAGGGACATAGTTGACATTCCGACTTCCCCCGCTGTTAATCAGTTTTTTTTTCTTTCCTGTACATCCGTTTCTACAGTCAATTCTTTTGCTTGATATCTTGGCTCTTCTATGTTTTCTGATCATTTTATTGCAAAACAATTTTCTGTTTGGGATGTTTATGAAGAAAACACTCCCTAGCGGCTCGTGTTTTCTTATGGTCTCTGGTCTTCTCTTCTTCAAGATGGAAAAAGGACATACGATTTAAAAACGAATAAATAAAACAAAGCGAAATTATGCAGAAAATTTGGAAAGATCAATGATAACGTAAATTTCATTACAAGAACGCAACTGCAGCAGCTTAATATCATTTTGTCACGTTTTGGTGATCTCAGCTAGACTTTCAATAAAATCACAAAGTCCTTCGTCTTTATTAATACTGTATGACAAGCCGGGACAAAGAAAATAAAATAAGGCAAACATATTGACGTCTTGTGATCTCATTCATGATCCTCACTCACTGAGTGAGACACTCGAAAGAATAAGTTAGCGAAATCTCGCCCAGGTGCTTACTCCATATTTTGAAAGCTCGTTTATTAAGGCTTGCGAAAAACTAGCTCACCACATTCGCAGTCTTCACTCATTGTCAAACTATTGAATGGATTATTCCACACAACAAATTGGTGAAGCTTTGTCTACACTTGTAAAGTTCACTCAAACTATTGAAAAGACCAGTCAACAAAACAAACTGACAAAGCTCTACCCATATTCGTGGTCTTCATTCAAACTCCCGAGGGGACAATTCCACAAAAATTAAACCTCTTCCGTATTGTTAACTTCAATTCATCTATTGAATGGACCATACTTCAAAAAGCAAACTGACAAAACCTCGTTCGCATTTTACCTCATACAAAATCATCATTATTTCCGAATTCTTAAGCATAAATTATTCCCACTGGAATCACGGTTAACTTTAACAAAAACCAATTTCTAAACATCTTATAACTCAACTTCACCCTAACGGGACCTCAGTTTAAAAAGTGCGGTCAAATAACACAACGTGCTTCTGCGCAAGAAAAGTAATTAGTTTTACAACGACTGGTTAAACCCATCTAGGATGGCGCCATAAGCTTCCAACTGCTTGATAGGTTTCTCCGCGATTACGAGGTACTTTGTAAGTTTGCGGTTGAATTTGCGCGCGCGTCGTTGGTCATATCTTGGCATTTGCCTAATTTGGTCAGCGCGCAAAGGATTCAAAAGAGGAACAATATTCCCGTAGCCTTTGTCCGGGAGCAGCACCACTTCTAGAATCTTATCACATTCTTTCCATGAGAATATAATTTCCAACATCGTTTATTGCACCTAGAAAGCCTGCTTAAAGAAAACCAAAGTCGCCGTTGCTGTCTGCTATAAGCACAGGCTTACCATCCTCTGTTTGTAAACCCACAGCATGTCCATATAAATATTCAAATTTTTCACTAATTGCTATTGTAAATATTTAAGCTACCTAAAACCTGCTTTTACGTCTGTATATTTTTAATAAAAATATTTTCGCATTGTTAAGTATTAAATATTTCCATCTCATTTTATTACAAACTCGCTCCCGCAAAAACCGATTTTAGGAAGTAAAATATCTACAATAGCAATAACTGGAGAAATTTGAATATTCATATGGGCATGCTGTGACCTCACAAACAGAGGATGGTAAGCCTGTGCTATAAGCTGCAGTACACACCACAATTCGTGGGACACTTGCCGTTTTCTACACTTGAAACATGGAAAAAATCAACAATTACCCCCCTTCCCCAGTACAATGTTGTGTACCTTGAAAAAACAATGCCTTCCGTTGCCGTCTATTTTGCAACATTGGGTTTTCGTGTTCATAAAAACATGTATATAATAGCAGTACCCCTTCAGATCTCGACTTTGCGATGTATCCTGCAGAGCTTGAGAAGCTTGTGTTCGTGGGGCTTGAGAAGCTCAGAAACGTGTGACGCTCGAGGAACCACAGCTTCGAGAATTTCGTATGGATCCGAGTTTGGGAAGACTGCTAAACGGCCAACTGAAAATGTTAGTTATGATTCAGAAAAAAACTGTATCGAGACATCGATATCTGATCAGGCAAAGCAGTCACTTTACAAAAAAAAAACCCTGCACGTAACCTACGTTGAACAACTATAAACTGAACACATGCCGTTGCTGCAAGCTGCACAAAAAAATACATTTTACTCAGCAAAATATCCATGTTGATTCGGCCTACGATGCAACAATCATAGATAAATGAAAAGAAGGAAGGAAGGAATTGCACCGGACACTTAGATTATATTTCTATCAAAGTGAAAAAAAAGTTAATATAATATGCGCATAGGTTGGGTCGAACCCGGAGGTAATGGTCCGTGAACGAGTCTCGTGAACACTTCACCACCGTAGAGTTTCTGGTCACGCGCGCAAGCCTCGCGCTACGTTTCTTTTTAAATAGCGTGTAACAACGAATTCGCTTTCTATTAGCCGAAACGTCTAACATAAAAGCGAAAAAGGGTCAGTGACCGGCAAACCGTTTAACCTATAATATACCATAGAGCCAGTAGGAATATATCATGTTACTCATAAAAGTTTCAAAGGGCTTACGACTCTACAGTATAAGCGCTATTAAGGCTGACCGTACTGCTACATTTTTAAGTTGATTGGTTGTTGTTGTTGTTTTTTTTCTCAACTATGTATCTATTTTTAATAACGTATCTGTCATCCCGGATTTTCTTTTTTTCTTGTGTCATTCTTGGAAAATTTCACAACTTGGCTTCCTTTGCGAAAACAATAGCTGGCTCGACCGGAGAATTTGCTCATGGGGACATTGCTTGTGGGGAGGGAGAGAATGGAAATAAACTAATTATTAACATTCATATCCCAATGGAATACGTCCAAGTACTTAAGCAATGTACGTAATGATAACCCCGCCTTTAGAAAACAGTCCCTCTCTTGCTCGCTTTGTCACTAACTTAGAGTTTTGACGTTCCATAGTTGAAAACATGGCTCAAAGAGGGAGCAACATCGCGTACACACAGCTTGAAAAAGAACAGAAGGAAGGAAAGGAAGAGACTGCAAGCGTTAATGACAGAGTGTCTCTCTGTTCGAATATAACATATAGCTGGCTCTCTAAAACATTGAGTCTTGGATACAAGCGTCCTTTGGAACTGCCTGATCTCCCATACACCATGGGACAAGAACTTACTAAGCAGACAGCAAAGACATTTGAGAAGGCATGGTCACGTGAGGTGAAAAATAGTCTGTGTGAAGATCGTTCACCCAGGCTGTGGAGCACAGTGATCAAAAGTATTGGCTGTTGGAATCTCGCCCTTGTATTTTTCACTGCTACATTGGCGAGCGTGTGCCGAGTAATACAACAAGTATTGCTAATCTCTATTCTCACGCTCATGGCAGCTGGCACCCAAGACACTCATCCATGGCTGGCTACAAGCGGGTTTATTATTAGCCTTTGTGTGGAACTGGTAGTCAAAAACCAGTACTTCTACATAGCACAGCAGGTTATACGAACCAGAATCACAAGTGGACTGATTGCACTGGTCTACAAAAAAGTAAGTCTTATCCGCTTTCCAAGTGAGGTTGGGGACGAAAGGATGATAGGGAGTTTAAAAAACCCACAACCGCAACGGCTACGGGAAGGTCGCTAAGATTTAACGAGAAGTACAATAGCTCTGCATATGCATTCTACTTTTTGGAACATTCCTTGGCCGTCCTCTGCAAAACAACAAAATGAAATAACCAATGGCCTATAAATAACAATTATTCCACGAGCGCGCGTTGGATATGAGATGGTAGATAGCCAACGAGGCGCATACCGCCGAGTTGGCAATAACGATCTCATATCCAACAAGCCCGAGTGGAATAATTGTTTTATTAAAAACGCCCAAAGAATTGAAATATTTTAGCTCCCAAGTTGCTTTCGTTGACGCATATCGGCTATCATATTTGTGCCCAATGGTATATGAGCTCATATACCATTGCCTGTTAACCAATCAAAACGCAGAAAATGCAATATACCATTGCTAGTTTTTAATAATGCCGAGTTCAGGTACTGATGAATATTGAATACAGTATTTCGAACAGACGCACCCTATGGCTGCATCATGTCAATTTATTAAGCGCTAAATAAAAAATGTCTCGAAGACTTCCTGTTTTAGGAATATGTAATGTTATGTAGGTATATGCAAAGGTTACCTTTTGTCAATAAAAGTATACGAACGTTGTACCGGTATAGAAAGGGTAAGGGGTTGGTCCTCGGGCTAGAATCTTCCCGTATAAAACTGTTTTGAGTACAACTATCAAAAGCCACTGACCGATCTATTAAACTCAGAATTGATTTATTGAAGGTTTTGATTGTTAAAATTAAGCGAAAACTAAGCGCTCGCTCCTAAATCCATCTACCGATCAATAGACGGTACCTGTGTAGCCAATCAAATAGCGCAATTGCCAATAGAGGTCAGTGTGGCTAATTAATGTTGTACATCTCTCTGGTGACAGCTTCTTTCCACAAGATCATCCGAGCTGGCTGATGTCACAGCAGGACACGTAATAAACCTCATTTCCAAGGACCTGCAGCCACTGAGGAGGGCCGCCAGTCACCTCCCGATATCTATAGTGGGATGTCTGGAGTTCATTGCCATGGGAGTGCTGCTGTGGTATTTCCTAAGTTGGATGGCTCTGACCGGAATGCTTTACTTGGTGTTAATTGGTTTTTGTCAATTTGAAACTATACGTCCCATCTCAAAGCTTCGCAAAGAAACACAGTCCATGGCAGATCAGCGTAACGCAAAACTCAAAAATGTTATTTCCGGAATCCGCATCGTGAAAATGAATGCATGGGAATCTCTATTTGAAAGGATGATCCTAGCTGTTCGAAGGTTAGTTACATGTTTTTTTACTAATTTGCCAGGTGTAGTTTTCTTGTGCTTTCAACACTAAAATAAATAAAAAATTGCCTTAAGGATTCTTTTAATCTTTTTTTCAGAAGCAATCTGTTATACATGCGACTAATCAGGTCTCTTTTTAACAGAAATAACTTTTATTGGACGGTACAAACCTAATATTTCTTTTCATTTTCTGATGCCATACATTTTTTTGAGTCGAACCTAATGAAAATGAGCAAGACCAATAGCTTATGTCATTGAGAGGTGTGTTGATGATTGCAACCGGAGAATTTGTAAATGACAACGCTATACACTTGAGTTTGGTTCTTTTCCGCGTACGTGTCTTTTTTGTCCAATGAATTGTGGAAGTTCAAAAACTTCTGATTCTGTATAGACTAAGCTCTTGTCTTTTTTTCACAGTTCATACCAGGGTCGTACCTAGCGGGCGGGGGAGCGGGCTGGTTTTGGCAGTTGCCTCCGCCAGGAAAACTAAAAAACTAAGAAAGCTAAAGAAAAAAATGAAAAACTGAACTAAAAAAAACAGTTGCCACGCCAGTATAACTTGCCCCCGCAGACAAAAAATCCTAGGTATGGCCCTGCATACAACGGTTACTTTACAAAAAAATTGCCTCTACACGGTACCACACGATATAGATAGAAAGGGAACCGGACCCCAACACCATTGCGGACGAAATTTTTTCTTTCTATTCTGACCTCTATGATGAAAAAGCTGATGATACTGTCGACCTGTCGACATGCCCTTTCCTAAACTCTGCGTACATTCCCAAATTATCACCGGAAATGCGCGACACGTGCGAGGGCGAACTAACGTATGCCGAGTGTTTTAATGTTCTTTCTTCTTTTAAAAACAACAAAACGCCAGGAAGCGATGGTTTGTCTGTGGAATTTTATAAAGTGTTTTGACCTGAAATGGGGCGGAACTTGGTGGATTCCCTAAACTTCTCCTACCGTCATGGTAAACTTTCTAAAACGCAGAAAGAAGCTGTAATCACTCTTATAGAGAAGAAACACCGAGAAAGGAGGCTGATTAAGAACTGGAGGCCAATCTCCTTAGTCAACGTTGACGTCAAGATCAGCTCAAAGGCGATCTCTAAAAGACTGGAGAAAGTCCTCCCCCACATTATTCACTATGATCAAAACGTATTCGTCAAGGGTCGGACTATTTTCGACGCAGTCCGTACTATCAATGATGTTATTGATTTCACAAAATTAAAAAACTACAGAATTATTCTGACTGCTATAGACTTTGAAAAAGCTTTTGATTCGCTTAATTGGGACTTTCTTTTAAAATCTTCAGAAACCTTTGGCTTCGGAAAATCTTTTATTGCCTGGATAAAAACATTTTATAACAACACATCGAGTTGTGTAATCAATAACGGTTTTGTCACTTCCTCCTTTCAACTCAAGCGGGGTGTTCGCCAGGGAGACCCACTTCCCCCGTTTCTTTTTATTATCGCTCTTGAGACCTTGGCAGTCAACATCCGCAATAATAAACAGATAAAGGCTATATCCGTCGATGGAAACGAATTAAAATTAAAAAATTGGCAATTTTTGCGGACGATATGACATCGTTTGTCCGTGACAGACCTTCTTTCTTTGTTCTCATGAACATTGTTAAGCTCTTCGGCAGATACGCTGGTTTATTACTATTATAATTTCACTTTCTTTTTTGTATTTTTATCTTAGTACCTTAGGTGATCTGCTTTAATATGGGGTCTTGACTCTTTTGTAGTTCATTCTTTGGCCTTTGTTTTTCTTAGCCATAAAATTGTAATAAATTAGTTGGTTATGACAATTTCCTACCCATGGTGCTCCGCTGGCGTGCTTTGGGCGACGGAGCTCTGCAGAAAGGCAAAAATTATTAATCGTTCGGTTAGGTTTGATTGAGTTCGATTGAGTGCAATGAAAATACCGTTTAATTTTGTTTGATATCAGGCAAATGTCCAGGCATTAAGAAATCTGAAACCGAACTGAAAGGACAAATATTTTAGCCCTGGGTCCCATGAAACTTTAACTGTTCATATTGGGTTGATCAGTTTAATTCAGGATCACCAGTTCTCACCAACTGCAAAACTTCTCCCGTTCCTTCTGGGAAGAATTATGTTTTGTTCACTAAAGAGCAGTTTAAAACAGGTATCATTCATGGAATAAGGCATCAGTCCTACTGCTATTCAGTAAGTCCTTAAGTTGCTTTCTATTCAATTTTAAGACTTATTCGGTGGTGATAAACTTTCTGATACAATGTGTCATGATTCCGGCAGAAAACACAAATAAGCGGCCAATTTGAAATTGCAAAACCTTTTTGGTGAACGTAAACGTTTTTAAATAAGTGAATTAACCGTTTTCTCCTGTTTTTCCTAAGAACGATTTGGAGCTATCGATGACATCATTTCTTTATTGGACTTCACTCTCTCCAATAACTATTTTATCTACAACAACTGTGTATACAAGCAGGTTCACGGTTGTGCTATGGGCAGCCCTGTAAGCCCTATTGTCGCTAATCTTTGCATGGAGGTGGTTGAAGAATTAGCCATCAAAACCTCTACAATTGCACCTAGGATTTGGAAAAGATATGTTGACGATAGCTTCGTCATCATTAAGAAAAACGCTGTCTCCTCCTTTCATGACACTTTAAATTCCATTGACCCAAAAATCGCTTTTACTATCGAAGAAGAAAACAATGACCAAATCTCTTTCTTGGACACCTTGGTTTCCAGGAAAAATGGTGTTTACCGGAAGCCGACACATACAGATAGATATCTGGATTATTCTTCTCATCATGAAATAAAACATAAAGTCAGCGCGGCCTCGACCCTCCTATTCCGTGCAGCCAACCTACCTAGCACTTGTGAAGGTAAAGCACGCGAGACTAGTCACGTTACGGAAGCATTGAAAGCCAATGGCTACCCACCAACAGTTATTTCCAACATATTAAAAAAGAAATCAGCGCCGACAACTCCTCCTCCAGAAGAATTAGTGTCCATGTTCTTCAAATGGGCCGATCCATCTGACACATCCCTGGGTTTCGCATGCCTTCCCTATATCCGCGGATTGACTGAACCTCTCACCAGGTTACTTCGTAAAAATGACATCCGTGTAGTAAGCAAACCAGCCAAAACCCTGCAACAAGAATTCCCCTCTCCTAAGTTCAGGCAGCCCCTGGATCTCCAATGCAATGTTGTTTACAAAATTCCGTGCGCTGATTGCTGTTGGAGTTACGTAGGAGAAACGGGCAAATGTTTTAAAACCCGAAGAAAGGAACATCAACGAAATCTTAAAAATTATACGAGAGGCTCGAACATTGCTAACCATGCTTGGCAAAATAATCACTCAATTGACTTTGATGGCGCTACCGTGATAGACAAAGGCAATTACCGTATTCGAAGAACACTAGAATCTTGGCACACTGCGAAAACTGTCGGCGCAGACAATAATTCCAAACCGTTGCCAAGACAATATTCTATCTTATTGTAATTCTTATTTTGCCTGTTTTTGTCCTTTTTTAGCTTTTTACACTTCTATTGTATTTTAGTTTTTAATCTTTTCACACCCTCCCTTGCATATATTTCCAACCACGCGCTTTCTCTTTTTTACATTCGTTAAAGGCTATAGTAAAATAGCCGAAAGCTCATATTTTTATTAACTTTTTAAACCAGAGAACGCTTTTTTACACTTTTAATATGTCTTATCCTGGTTACAGTTCAATTTTTTTATCGGACTTTCTGTTGTAATAAGTTCACGGTCTTAGAATAGTATGACTGCACTACGCTGCAAATAAGTAAACTAGTTTATAGGGAATCGTATATGTATTTTATAAACATTACTGATATTTGAAGCTGTGTATGTACAAAACTAATGTTCATCTTCCACTTTCGCCTTTAGGAAGGAAATCCATGCTATTCAGAAAAAGAACTTCATATATGGAGCCCTTACAGCCATGCGCCGCTCATATCCCGCAACAGCATGTTTCCTTTCTTTGGTAGCTTTGTGGGGAGTTGGTATTAACCTGACACCAGCAACAGTCTTCACGGCTTCCTTGATGTTTAAGACCCTTGACACTTCTGTAGTCCAGGCAGTCGTGGAGGGCGCTTACAATTTATCTTTATGTAAGGCGACCATGTCACGACTGGAATCTTTTCTTACGAATGGAGATCCACATGGCAGGTCGATAGGAGGGTCCTTGTACAATGTTGCATTTGGTGGAGAAAAACCTGACAGAGAAGAATTTAAGCAGCGAGGGCCTACGCCAATGGCAAATTCAGATATACAAGACAAAAGATTAAAAGACCCCGGCATACAAATGATAAACGTTTCCTCCCAAATTAAGAAAAAGGAGGATCCAAACATGTTTAGGTTACTCAAGGGAGTTTCCCTACACTGTAATGAACGAGATTTGGTGGCCATCACAGGCTCTGCTGGAAGCGGCAAGTCCTCAATTTTAAAAGCAATCGTTGGCGAGATACCAGTTACCGATGGAAAAAATTTAATAAATGGAAAAATTGCCTACATGCCTCAGAATCCTTGGCTGTTTTCCGGGACAGTGCAAGAAAATATTTTATTTGGAAACCATTTAAATGAACACAAATACCATGCGACTATAGAGGCTTGCGCTCTAATCGACGACTTGAAACAACTTCCGTTTGGAGATATGACCCAGGTGGGGGAAAGCGGGGCCGCTCTAAGTGGTGGACAGAAGGCAAGAGTCTGCTTAGCTCGCACAGTCTATTCTGATGCTGACATCTTCTTGCTCGATAGTCCTCTGAAGGCGGTGGATGCCAAAGTAGGTGAGTTGATATACGAGAAATGCATTTGTGGGCTTCTCTCGACTCGACCGCGCATTCATGTCACCCACAACAAGCGATATCTTTGCAATGCCTCAGTGGTTTTGACAATGGAAAATGGATGTATCGTTTCTCGTGAAAAGCCAGTATATAAAGAGGACGAAGAAGATGAACAAACTGACGCTAAAGAAATACTTAAAGAGGGCTTTGAACCGGATTTTAAGGTTAACAAGCGTCACGTTTATGGCAATGTACCGTCATCAGGAGAAGAGGGGATTTCAACAGCAGAAGAGGACCGAGAAACTGGTTCTTTATCCATCAATATGTACATGAAATACTTCAGAGCAGGAGCTTCTGTTCTTGGAGTTCTCATTTGCTTCCTTCTGATTGTTTTTCCTGCAGGTGAGAGTTAAGTTAAACTTTAATGTGTTTCCAGTTAAAACTTATCTTATTCCAGGATACAATCCGAACGACCCTGGCAGGGAAGAGATGATTTTTTTGGTATTGACATTTGAATCCTGGGGAAACTACCACATAAATTAACGGAGATGATCGTGGGAATATTTTTAATGACCCTTGAAAGTACAAAAACCATTTTCGAAAGCGTCTATTAACCCCCTAGAAGAATCAATTCCAAAATAATTCACTGTTGACTGATAAGTGGCACGTGCGCTGGCCATTAACGACTCTTCAAAAGAGATTTTCTCGGAAAAAGTCGATATTTAGCCAAACAAAGTATATATTGATTTGTTTCACATTTAGGCTTATCTGTATTAAGAATAAGTGCAAAATCCATTTTTCGACTCTTACGGTCTTATGTGAAACCGTTGGTGTCATTGGCTCTTAAATCTTCTGAACGGCGTTGATCGTTGTTGAACATTCTTAAGTCATAACCGAAATGTTAGCTATCAAAAATTCATCAAATTAATACCTGTGTTGGAAAGTGACACAGAGTTAAGAAAAGACATCTAGAAGATAAAGACACTCGCTACCAGCGAGTAGAAGTTTATTAAACAAGCGACATTTGATTTTAAAGAGAATGTCGCCAAATAAAAGGTCTAGTGAACAGAAACTGGCTTTACACACGCGCTATATATATCTTGCAAATTTCTTAGCCTTCTATTGTAAAACAACATGCGAACGGCCATTCATTGTTTTCCTTATGGTCATCTCACACAAGAACTCAAGACCTTAAACTTAAAACACAGATATAATGGGAAAACATGAAGGAAGAAACTTGCAGTAAACACCAAACATTCCGATGCATTTAACCATTCTTCTTCAGGAATAAGTCTACATTTCGTGTAGCCGCACCCATCCACTAAGGAAAAAGTTCAGTGTTATCCATTCCCTTTTGTTTACTTCTGTTTAGAACTTAAGAACGACTTTCAGCAGATTTCAAATATCCGCCAGCAGAAATCGAAAAATCGATTTCCCTCATGTTTTGCCCACAAATAGCCTTTAGCTAGCCTTGAAATTTGATGTAGTTTTTTTTCATCTCGAAGCGCTTTAAATCCGTGAAAAACAAGAAAATGGAATTTCGCCCACAAGATCGCCAAAAATGGCCGAGTACAAAGCTAAAAGTTGGCAACCTAAGTTTTAACTTAGTTCGCGTGCAAAGAAGAACCTGAATTTTTGGATACGTTTTCTTGAAAAGCAAGGCATTCGGCTTCTCAAAATAGGTAATAACTTGAGTTGAGCGTCATTCGAGAATTAATTACAAATTTTGTAAAAATACCTTTATTTACTTATAAGAAAATCTCTAATTTATTGATAAAGTTCAGAATTTTTTTCGCCATGTGCCATAATTCTAAATTTCTTCAAACTTCGGCTGTGGAACCCTTTTATGTTATTGTAAATTATGTATGAAAGCGGACTATTGCCGTGTTTTGAGGCCAAACGGTCTTGTCAAAAATAAAGGCGATTTAAGCCGACAGTTGTGTTACAAGTTCTTAGTACTCATAAGGGATTAAGCCAATATTTTGTTTCCTAAATACAAGTGGAATAAACTCGATTTTAGCGCCAAAGTAACCTTTCAGTAATATTTAATTCGAACAAGCTGAATTAGTTTCTTTAGTGTGAGACATATCTTGACGAGTTGTCGATTTCATGTTGCAAGACGAAAATAGAAACTAATTTGACTCGTGGGCCCACTGCAATTAATACAATCAAAATAACACAACACCGAAAGAAAGAACTTCCACATCAAAGATTAAGTAAAAACTAAGGTCTTCCATGACACTGCAAGTGATAAATGGCATAAAATTTATAGTTTTGTGTGACATAGCGAAAATTTAAGAACACTGTAAGAAATAATCAAATTACAAACTGAACTGTTCGACATTGTGAGGTGAACTGCATTCATATTTAGGAACGAAGCAAAATTAAACTAACTACATCTTCGCGTGGTTTTTTTTGTTCAGTAGACCGCGATTTTTTTTTTATGTTAAATGGAAAGAGTTAACCGGCAGAAATAATTAAAGTTAGGGTATAAACATAGTTTTGGAATAAAGCAGTGGATACACCGTCGACATGAAGCGATAAAACTGCACGGTAAGGTCACGCTAATTCCAAGATAACGCTCTTTTTTACATCAGAAAGTCTAATTTTCGGTCGAAAGAAATGAACAAAAATGTTATTAAAATGCCCTTTTTTAAATTTTAAAAACAACGTCAGATTGCGACAGAACGCCGTTTGAAACAAGCCAAGCCCATACCTACCCCCACTGAGGTGGGCGCATACCCCTACTCAATCTTCCCAAATTATTTCAACAACTGTGTGTTCATAAACGATTGGTAAATACTAGGAAGTTTAAACGGTCCTGCTTCATGGTGCCTTTGGAGTATTTTTTTAGACGACAGAAAGCAGAAAATGTATGCTCTGAAGTCGCCGATGCCACAGCTTATTTCAAATACGATCGTACAGGTCGCGGACCTTTCCTAGTAGCGTTTTGGGAAGAGAAGTTTGGTTGAAAGATCCACACCTTAATATCCCGCCAAAGCATGATCCTGATAAAACGTTTTGTGTCTTACAAAACCACTTTTATGCTGCGCTGACGATACTTTTTTTTTTTTTTTTTTTTTTTTGGGGGGGGGGGGGGGGTATGGGGGCCTTGAATCTAGTTCTTTTTACTTGTGAGGGCCGCAATGCCCAGCCCATAGGAAGAGACACGCTTCCTGTCGGTCGTGGTTTAGGTACTTCTGTTGGAATGTTTTGGGACGATACCAGATTGCACTTCAAGTCTTTCTGAATAACCAGTAATGGCTCTGTCAAGAAGACTCTCGTTTTCAATAGCGCGGTGATGTTTGCCGCAATCAAGGTGCCGCTGAAGTGAGGAGAAACGCTGATAACGTTTAATACATCCTTCTTCAGGACAGGAAAAGAGACTTACATTTGATTCATCCGAAGAAGATTCGTCAGAGCTTGGTAAATCGATTGGGGCAGGCGTGTCAGCCTGTTTCGAAGGGATCTTTGGTTTCTTAGATTGAATTGTTGTAAAGTTCGCTTTTTGTCCTTTAGTGACGCTGTCAACTGCTGATAGCACTGCAACTTCCGTATTTGGTTGGACCTCGAGTTTTTTCCAGTGAATCAATTTCCCAGGACCAATTTTATAGGCCCTCCATACAATCAGCCCTTCGTCAGTTTACTCTATGTTTGAAACAGCGTTGACACCTTCCAACATGATAGCTGAGAACGTCTCGGGCTCAGAGGGTCCTGAAACGGTAACGTTAACCGATGGTAATCCACCCGCCCAAGTACTCGTAAAAGATAATTGTGGCCTCTTGAACACTGCAAGCATTTATTCACTGTCGATTTAAGGTGCGTAAATTTATCATGAAACATACATTAGAGCAAATATCCCAAGAGTGTGACCACTTTTAATGAGTTAACATTCTTTCGTGCAGTTGTTATCCAATCAGAAGCCGAGGACAGCTTTCCGTTGAAGTCTGATTGGATTAAATCTGTACGGAAGAAAGAGAATGATATTTAAATTTACGTCCCCTCAAGGTAAACAACACAAATGCAAAGATTGATTGCAAATCTATGGGCAGTTCAAAATAATTTTGAACAAGGGAACAACAAGAAAATAAAGCTGGGAACGTCAAACGGGAACAACAGTTGTGTTTCTGATATTTTAGGCTACAGAGATCACCAAAAAACAACAAAATATTTTCAGGGAAAAGTGGAATACCCGGGACGCCCTCATAAGTATGGTGCCACGCCTTTTTTATCTCAAAATATTATTATCCTGTAAGTAAACAATTATTTCCGGGGAGGGCTTACATACGATGGGGGAAGGGGAGGGGAAGTTATTTTTAAATGGACGTTTGCAATACATTTGCGTTTCTATTGGGACGTGATACCGTACGTTCTCTTTTTTGGGGTATACAATACCAGATGGTAAAGTTCTTTAATATAACAATTAAAAACCCAAAACAGTTCGTTTAGTCGTTTAGTGGGGAAGGGGGGGGGGGGGGTGGTTTGTTATAACTAACAAAATAACCTCCACAGCAGCAGCCTATATCCGAAAAGTTGTACTTTCTTGGCTTAAATCGAGAGCGCTTATTATCTGAAAGATTCTTGCGTCAGATTTTTAGGGGACTTATTTCTTGGAAGGAGGGGCTTTCCTGGGTGAGGGGGGGGGGGGTTCGGATTTTACACTAGTAGTATCTTGTCTAGAATTGTTTTACACTGTTTACCACGCTCAGTACAAAAAAGGTTAAAAAAAAACAAGGGCTCAGTATTAGCGACTCACTATGATTAAATTCTTCATGGGGACGAGCACTTCTGTTTCGTCACTAAGCTTTTCAGCTGGTGCCTTTCCGCTTTCTGTTGAAGATTCTGCTTCACAATCCAGTTTTGAAAGTAAAATACGACAGCTACGACAAACACCTAAAACAAATAAAAATTCAAATCAATATTAATTTTGAATGGGAAATTGTCATCAGTGGTAGTTTTTCCCCGCTTGATGAGAAGAACTATTTTTGACAACAAAGTCACGTGACCAGGCTGGTATATCCCTCGGAATATGAGATTTTTGTTTACGAAAATGATCTTTAGTTTGTAAAGGAAATTTCTACTTGTTTGTTAGCTATGTACGTTCATTGTAATCTGTACAAACCTGATCCGACGGCAACAAATGCACCTGTCCACTGATGTATCAACTTTGCTCCCCGTTTTCCAAGGCCTCCCTCTGCTTTAGGCAACCTTCTATCTTCGCTATGGCCCGATAATTTCTCAGGAACCTGGAATCGCTGAGATCCTCGGCGCCATCCAGTTCCCAAGGACGATAGGTGGCAGGGACAAATAGTGAACTGACCAATGGAAAGGTAAAATCTGCTGCTCTGGCAAGAATCAAATCAACCTCTGTTTCGACATCTGAGATCCCCCATATAAACTTTAATATGTCCCGCTATTTCTCGAGTACAGTATAACAACTAGACTTGCACCAAGTCGCCCTCTATTGGCGAGCGAAGCGAGCCGGGAAGCATCGCGTAGCGACGCGCAGTGAGTCGCGAAGCGACGACCGCGAGTGAAGAAGTCGCGAGAGGGCGTCCTTTGTACGTGACATACCTAAACCGCGCGTAGAAGGACTTTGAGAAAGTCTATATAACAACGGAATAACTTCTGTCTTCTTCCCCTTATCTCTCCGCTCGTAGGTGCAGGAATCTCCGACAATCGTGCTTAAAGAACACTTCGCTTCCATACAAAAATAATGATAAAAAACCTGTTTCCTTCAAACTCGCGTTCTAAGCCTTATCCACGCTAGTATCAAGGTTTTCTAATTTGTCATTAAACGTCAATCAAGATCATTATCAACGACCAAATGTAAAAAGTACGCCAAAGTACCCTGAGTGATGTGTTTACGTACCGTGTTTTAAAGGTAAACATTTTATAAGCATTTTATCTGCCAAATACATTAAACAATCTTGCCATCCTTTTTAACAGTGTTCGTTCGCGAAGCGGTTTTACACATACTGTTTACATTACGGCGACAATGAATCTAACAAAATTACGAAATGCCGACCACTAAATTAATTACCGACGTACGGGTAAAAGAAATATTTCTTCTATTAATGCCACTGTTTAATCCAAAAATGATCTCTTTTGCCATGATATTTTAATTTCAATAACTAATTTATATCTTGAGAACGGAGATATGTTTATAAAGGAATTTCAAAAGTTATATTTGATATTTCAACAAGCCCGTTGAAATGAACAACCAGCAACCATTGTTTACATTTGCTGATAATTTTGTTAAAATTCGGCTAATTCAACGGCGCCTCAAAAAACTCTCGAAAGAGAACCCAGGCTGATTTTCATACATAATTTACAATAACATAAAAGGGTCCCACAGCCGAAGTTTGAAGAAATTTGGAATTATGGCACATGGCGAAAAAAAAAATTCTAAACTTTATCAATAAATTAGGGATTTTCTCATAAGTAAATAAAGGTATTTTTACAAAATTTGTAATTAATTCTCGAATGAGGCTCAACTGAAGTTCTAACCTATTTTTAGAAGCTGAATATCTTGCCTTTCAAGAAAACGTATCCAAAAATTCAGGTTCTTCTTTGCTCGCGAACTAAGTTAAAACTTAGGTTGCCAACTTTTAGCTTTGTATTCGGCCATTTTCGGCGATCTTGTGAGCGAAATTTCTTTTTCTTGTTTTTCACGGATTTAAAGCGCTTCGAGATGAAAAAAACTATATCAAATTTCAAGGCTAGCTAAAGGCTATTTGTGGGCAAAAAATGAGGGAAATCTATTTTTCGATTTCTGTCGCGAAATCAATTTTTTGATTGAAATTTGCTGAAAGTCGTTCTTAAACATGTGCAATAAGTATAGGTAATCACATGATTTCGAGTGCATTTTGGGATAAATAAGCACTCGTAAATTTTTCAAAGGCTTACCAAATTGCACTCGCCCTACGGGCTCGTGCAATTTGTAGTCTTTGAAAAATTTACGAGTGCTGATTTATCCCAAATTGTACGAGAAAAATCATGTGATTACTTGTTAATAATACACATACAAAAATTTCACTTGAAGTGGATGACAAACAAAATGTGTTCGATGGCTTACCTTTCCGATTCGTTTTTAAACATAACGGAGTTGCCGGGTTTTGTAAAATCCAGATACCGCTAGAGAATTTTAAATCTCTCTGTCATGTGATTATCAGGCGCTTTTATCTTTATTCAGTTATATTGGTTTGGGCTGAAATGTCCAACTTTAATTCACGCTTGTAATCTTTCTTCTTTACGAGCCGTCGCGTAAGAAAATCCACGATTGGTAGCTTTCAGTAGTTTCGTAAAGCCTCTCTTGTGCTGTACAAACGTTCAATTCCTAGTACTTTGGTTTATATACTTATAACTTTCGTTAAATCGGTCAAACTTTTCATGAATCGTTATGTTTTTGCTCGATTGTTGCTTTCTCAAACACTCCGTTATCGGCCGCCATTTTGTTTTGGCGCGCTTTCCGACTTTCCTGTCAATCAATTTAATTTCAACTTTCTGCACTTTCTTTTTCACTCAATTTCAACTTTCTGCACTGTTTGGGATTTTAAAATGACGTGCTCTCAGTCAATGAGCATGCAGAAATTTTTGTGTGTATATTATTAAGCCCGGAACACAATTTCTGGCATGATCAATTTCATTTTTCCAACGTCCGTCCTGGCATAATACCGCTGACCAAGGTGCCGGTGGACTCTGAGCTCGGCTGGAGATTGTCTTCTCTGTTCATTTATCTTGACAATAGCTTTCAGTTGAAAGAAATGTTCAGTTGTAACGTTTCTTTTGTCTAATAGTTTGGTGTTTGGTTTTTTGAATTACATAACGTAACGTAACGTAACGTAGCATAACCTAACTACAGTTATTATGTTAATTGCAGCCGTCAATATGGTTCTGGGTTTTTGGCTAGCAGATTTGTCAAGAAAAACACTTGCAATGCAGCAGGACAATGCCAACATTTATATCTATGCTGGATTTCAGTTTGGTCTCTTCTTGACTTGGCTCCTGGGCGTCTACTTTTTCTTGCACCTCACCATAAACTGCGCAAGGAATCTACACAGCTCGATGCTTCGCGGGATTCTGAAAGCCCCAGCGCTCTTCTTCGATACGAATCCCGCTGGAAGAATACTAAATCGGTTCTCCAAGGATACAGAAGGCATGGACGAAATGCTGCCACAAACCTTGATTAATATGGGCTTCTTTATACCCGATCATTTTTTTGCCATTCTGCTGATTTGTATATCAGATTACTGGTTGATTTTACCGTATCTGTGCTGTTTATTCCCTGCGGTTCTGTTGGTGCGGTATTACTTACGATCTTCAGTGGAATTTAGGCGACTAGAAGCTATCAGTGCGAGTTCAGTGTATTCTTTGGTTGACGAAACCCTGACAGGCATCTCCGTTATAAGAAATTTTGGAAGGGAAGAGCAATTTCAAGAGACACTTTTTAGGTAAGCAAGAATTAGAACCCTAATATATAATAAATATAATAATAAATAAATATATAAAATGAGAAAATTTTTAATTATATAAGTTAGCTCTTCTTTTCCTTACCTTCATCGGGCGGTTTTTTAATGGAATTCTCCGCGGTACCGCGGTGAACAGGGAGCGGGGTGGGGGGGGGGGGATGGTAGGCCGACAAAGCGGTGCCTGGAATCAGTGACGAAATACTGCCAATCAGAGTGTTGTTAAGAATTTCATAATCCCTATACATGTATAATTTCGTGCGCTTACTTTGAAAGCCTAAAAGAATTCCATATACAACCCTTAAATACGTTTGTTTATTTTTACTGGATATCTGAAAAAGTCCTGAAAGTAGCATGAAGAATTATTATACGTAAAGAACGTTTCTTTCTTAAGTTGCTTTTTGTGTTTTGCATAGGCGAGAGGATCTCGGGTAAACGTTGAGCAGATTATTCGACATAATCTACTCTAATTGCAGTGGACAAACACATTATTCCGCTTACCTTTTATACTTTTCGTATAATTCTATATTAAACTAAAGCCAAAATGTCAGTGTTCCGGTCTACATAAAAAATACGAAAGTCAGAATTTTTTTTTAATTTTAAAGGGGTCTTAAACATATGACCGGAAAAATAGATTACAAGAAAAAAGGAAATAGGATTGACGTAGGTTTCATTTACTTTGCAGGCTTCAAGATAAGAATAACACAGCTTATATGTGCGGTATAGGAGCAAACCGATGGATGGCTAATCGATTAGAGGGAATGATCCTTCTGCTGCTCACTGCGGCGATGGTTTTAACTATTTTTACTAGGGATGCTGGTACGTTGATTATTTCTTTTCACTAATCTGTTGACCGAATACAGCGCGCTACTAGGAACAGTGTCACAAGTTTTCTATTGTAGTTTACTCTTTGTCAGTAATTAGTATATAACCAAACTTGCTTTTGTTTAACAAGTCGCATGCAAACAAGTCACTTACAACACATATCGACAGTTGATATTTGAGTTACACCGTCTGTAACATTACTGCAACATCAAAATGCCTGTTAAATTGTCGCGACAATTTCTTGTTTCGGTAATTAACGGTACCAACAGTCATTTAACTTACTTAAAAGTTAGTTCTTTCCTTCATCACAGAGATTATGAATCCTTTATGGACCGTCAATTGCAGTTAAATGGACGAGTTATCTCGATGAACGGAAAATCCGGTGCCTAAAACGCGTGTTCGCTCGGCCTTAAGATTTGCCATCCTAATCACGACCTTCTGTTATCCTTCAATAGATTTACTACCGTGAGATTGTTCAGGGGGGGGAGGGGGGGGGGGGAAAGTCGGCATTTTTCTTTAAAGACATAGCAGTGCCTGGAAACGGTGCTAGTCTATGCCAATCAAGCCGTTGCTAAGAAAGACGTCAAACCAAAGTTTTGTTTTCTCAGCAAGATTTAAATATCAATGACTGTGTGCGTGTGAAATGCGAATAGTGGCGGTGTTTGCGTTTGATGTTTGTTCTAGCGGGTTTTAGCCTATGAATTCATTTTTAAAATTACCAGCAGCGTTACTACGATCCATAAAACACACTCTGAAACTCTTGTTATCAAATTTAACAAATCTAGCGAGGAATCTTTTACTGGCGAAATTTAGCGTATAAATAGTTGCCTATAGCGTTCCAACGGTTTGCAAATGCAAAGTTGAGTCGATAAACTCTCGGATCGTACGATAAGCTAGATTGTACGACAAGCTGGCGTTGATTTTTCCGATTCTGACAGTTCTTAACTTCGATTGGTTCTGATACCCCTATTGTTACACAGTGACACATTTCTATCTCCTCCACCGACATAGGGTTCCAGAACACAAAAAGGGTAGGGACAACTGTAGGGACAACTGTAGGGACAACTGTAGGGACAACTGTAGGAACAACTGTAGGAACAACTGTAGGGACAACTGTAGGGACAACTGTAGGGACAACTGTAGGGACAACTGTAGGGACAACTGTAGGAACAACTGTAGGGACAACTGTAGGAACAACTGTAGGAACAACTGTAGGAACAACTGTAGGGACAACTGTCATTAAGGTACAAAGGACCACACTCACCGAAAGGTCGATCAATTCAAGTTTTGAATGGAAATATTCAAATGAATATTTTTTTGTCGAAGATGGTATTTGAAAGGGTAACAGTTTAGACCTTGGGGCACTATTTTTCTATAGGGGCTTCTAGAGCCTTTTAATTAAGGTACGTATGCGTTTTTTAATTTGCTTTATTTTTCTTTTCTTTCAGCTACAACTGGTCTTTTTGTTGTGTTCTCAAGATCGGTGTTAATGAGCGTTTTTAGAATTGCTTCTCTCTACGCTTTCCTTGAAATAGAGATGACTTCAGTTGAACGTTGTGTAAGCTACAGCCAATTGGAACCAGAACCCGGGTATCTTGTTGAAACCGTCCCACCTGAAAGCTGGCCAGAGGAAGGAAGCATCAACTTCAAAGACTGCTCATTAGTCTACTATCCGGGAGGTCCTCGAGTATTGAAAAATTTCTGTTTGACCATTAAACCAGGTGAAAAGATTGGTATCACCGGACGTACAGGCGCAGGAAAGTCCTCCCTTGTGGCCGCTTTGTTTCGAATGCCAGAACCAGAGGGAAAAATTTTGATTGATGGGATTCCCATCAACAGCCTGAACATCCAGGAAGCAAGAAAGTCGCTGACCGTTGTTCCACAGCAAGCCTTCTTGTTTGGCGGAACTTTACGACAAAACCTTGATCCCGAGGAAAAGCACTTGGACAAGGAAATCTGGGATATATTGGAAAAAGTAGCATTAAAATCCATGGTGGACGAACATCAAGGGAAGCTGGACTTCTGGATAACGGAAAACGGATCAAACCTGAGCGGTGGTGAACAGCAGTTAATCTGCATTGCTCGTGCATTACTTCAAAAGAGGAAAGTCGTTATATTCGATGAAGCGATGGCCAGCATGGATTTAGAGGCTGATCAGCTTATTCAGGGCATCCTCAAAAAGGAACTGAGGAATCGCACAATGTTGACGATTGCCCATCGATTGGACTCCATCCTGGATTATGACAAAATTGTTGTGATTGATGAAGGCCAGATCGTTGAATTCGGCAGTCCAGAGTCCCTGCTGAGGAAGAAGGATGGAAAATTTTATTGTCTGTATGAACATTACCGTTCGAACACCTCATGAGATAGACGTGTAACCGCTTATCACTTATAAAAAGACGGTAACAAATATTGTATTGAATTGACCGATCAATTTGTCAGACGACGTTTTGGTGTAGAGTAGTCCATTTCATAATTTTAATTGTTCAAAGATTCAGCACAGTTTCAAGATTCTTTGAAACCGCAAAATAATAGCTTTCTAAGGCATTAAAACAACAATCAAGTAACTACTTGTTTAAAACCGAGCGGTTAGTGTTTAACCACGTGTTTTGGCTTGAAAAGTAAGGCACAGAACAGCAAAAACTATGAGAAAAGCAGTCACTTGAGTAACAAACAAGTCCACATAATTCTACGAAGCTTGCAAATTTTATTTGTTCCTAATGATGAATAAAATATACTCAAACCAATTTTTGCGATTACGTGTGTCTTGAGATTTGACACGTAATTGCTGGGTTGTCAATTTTCAATTTGATTTAAAAATTAAACTCAAAACCCTTGAATGACAAGTAAATAAAAGTAAAACGAGCGGATATCTAGAAAGTCACAGTAATGGATTCTGGACAAATATTCTTTTTAACATAATATCAAGATCTATCTGCAAGTAACTAGAAGGGGGGAGGGGGGTGGGTTCTGATCTCGCATTCCCACTTATTCACTCGAATCCAGCATCCCGCACTTTTTTCCATTGCTTGCCCTAATCCCGTTTTTCTTCCTTCAAAAGTACATTAAAAAAGACGAATTTATTCAAAAGTTAACAAATGTAAGATGTAGATATTGCTACGCATTTTTTGTCTTCAAGGGAGAAGTCTCAACGTCACTGCTTGCCTTGCACTCGTGACCTGCGCGTTTTCTCCGAAACCTTAACTCCTTGGGATTTCTTCTAACCCAGTGAAGGTTAACGAGTGCTTCTGGAATCTATAGAGTTTTTTGGTCGTCGCTTAGCGGAACACTGAATTCTAGGTGGATCGCAGCGTATCCCCCCCGGGGGGACTGGAGTATGTTTTGGGTAGGGCTTTCCACAAGTTGCTCGGCAACTTTTTGGCAACTTTTCATGTTTCGAGCAACTTTTTCCCCTTCGAACAACATTTGTCCTCTCGAGCAACTTGTTGCATTTTGAGCAATTTACAGACCGAAGATCTCCGAAGATTTTCCGAGTCTTGTTCAAGGGCAATACGAACGTTTCCGAAGATTTTCGAGGAACATCTGAAGACGTTTCAATTTTCGGCTCATTCTGCATTAAAACATTACAAAACTCGTCATCAAATATGACGTCATCGATATCTTCGCGATTTTTCTCAGTTAAAGAAATCCTTGTTATGTAACAAATTTTCCCATTAATATGTTATTTAGATACTTCTTTTGCCTTTACATTGCAGAAAACTGCTTAGAAATCTCACCCTCAAAGGGAAATAAGCATATATTTAGATAAATTCTCTTGATTAGAAGCAGCGTTTTGGATTTTTTGGAGCAACTTTTGAGCAACTTTTATTATCAGAAGCAACCTTTTTGGATTTTTGGAGCAACTTTTGAGCAACTTTTTGAGAAATTTCGGGCAACTTTTTGGGAAATCTCGAGCAACTTGTGGAAAGCCCTAGTTTTGGGTGGGTATAGTATATGCTGGCCGCGTCTTCATATTAGCACTCTGTCTTAAGAATGTGCATTCAAAATGACACCCTGTTTTAGAAATAGTTCAATTTTTAATACCCCGTTCTGACTGTTGATAAGTTAATACGTTTTCCCGCGTCAATTTGCGGAAAATAGACAGATCTATAGAAAATTTAAAAGGCAACTGGAGGCTTTCCAGCACAATCACATCCGTCAAATCTGGAGAATACAATCCTCTCCTTAGTATCTTTTCCAGTTAATCAGAACTAATTTAATTTTTGAAAACAGAATTGCCACCGGATTCCCATGCAAGCACTTGAAATTTTGACGGCGTTACCTACCTGTCAATATGGCGTCGAAAATCGTGATAAGGCCTATTAGGTCGTAAATTTGTCGATTTACGATGATCTGTACCACCTACTTGAACGATTTATGCAATTTTCACTGAAATTGGTCAAAATTGCTTCATTTGCTTTCCCCAGAAAACAAAAACGAAGTACAATACAAACTTCCTGTCGGGGTAATCCAAAGAAATACTTCGAAAAATACGACGGCGAAGCCGAGGACGTGAACTTGACGTGTTTTTTTTGCTATTAATTTTATTTCAGGAGTTCCTTAACCACTTCAGTGAGTGGAGCCTTCTGCATAAAGATGATGATGGATGATGATGATGTTGATGATGATTTAGTTAACCAAATCCACAACATGGCTGAAGGAAAACGTCGTCGCATCAATTGTCTATAGGCCCCCAAATAAATAAATAAAGACAAATGCAAAAATGTATTTTCGACAACGTGCCGAGTAAAAAAAAGCTCGTGAAGCCCAGTTAATCACCAAAGCTAAAATTTTACATCCTCTTGGCATAACAGACGTGACGAAGCACATCAATGACACTTGTAATAATTCCTAACTATTGATAACAACCAATCATTGTAACGCATTTTAATTCAAACTTTAAATTGTAACGATCCTTTTATGTTTCCTGCATTTCTTTTCCTCGTAGCTCCTGAGGAAGGCTTGTATTGGTAACCATAATATAGGCAAATTTGTTTTAAAATTTTTTGTTGTTGCTGGTTTTTTTTCAGTTTGTTCTTTAGTCGCTAACGCCGTTCGGATCAGTCTGCCGTAAATATATTTTACTTTTGACACTTTAATACTCTTGCAGGCGCCAGTTCTTCAAAAGATGAATGACGCTATCCACCGGCTTAGACACTATCCAGTGGATAGCGCAGTATGTTTTGCTAACACTTATCCACTGGATAGTGATTTATCCGGTGGATAGCGCAGTATGTTTTGCTAACACTTATCCACTGGATAGTGATTTATCCGGTGGATAGCGCAGTATGTTTTGCTAACACTTATCCACTGGATAGTGATTTATCCAGTGGATAGCGCAGTATGTTTTG